>NW_026970051.1:0-300000 GCF_028390025.1 Pseudophryne corroboree | reverse complement strand
CGCATTGGAAAATTCAGGGCTATGTCGTGTAGATGATGGCCTAACAGGAGGCTTTAAAATTTTCTTTCTAGTGTCCTTCGTTTGGGAGAAAAATGCAAAGGTACAAGACAGCTTTTCCTTGCCAATATCTCTCTTTTGCAAAGAGCTACGCATTGGAAAATTCAGGGCTATGTCGTGTAGATGATGGCCTAACAGGAGGCTTTAAACTTTTCTTTCTAGTGACCTTCGTTTGGGAGAAAAATGCAAAGGTACAAGACAGCTTTTCCTTGCCAATATCTCTCTTTTGCAAAGAGCTGCGCATTGGAAAATTCAGGGCTATGTCGTGTAGATGATGGCCTAACAGGAGGCTTTAAAATTTTCTTTCTAGTGTCCTTCGTTTGGGAGAAAAATGCAAAGGTACAAGACAGCTTTTCCTTGCCAATATCTCTCTTTTGCAAAGAGCTACGCATTGGAAAATTCAGGGCTATGTCGTGTAGATGATGGCCTAACAGGAGGCTTTAAACTTTTCTTTCTAGTGACCTTCGTTTGGGAGAAAAATGCAAAGGTACAAGACAGCTTTTCCTTGCCAATATCTCTCTTTTGCAAAGAGCTGCGCATTGGAAAATTCAGGGCTATGTCGTGTAGATGATGGCCTAACAGGAGGCTTTAAAATTTTCTTTCTAGTGTCCTTCGTTTGGGAGAAAAATGCAAAGGTACAAGACAGCTTTTCCTTGCCAATATCTCTCTTTTGCAAAGAGCTGCGCATTGGAAAATTCAGGGCTATATCGTGTAGATGATGACCTAACAGGAGGCTTTAAAATTTGAATTCTAGTGTCCTTCGTTTGGGAGAAAAATGCAAAGGTACAAGACAGCTTTTCCTTGCCAATATCTCTCTTTTGCAAAGAGCTGCGCATTGGAAAATTCATGGCTATGCCGTGTAGATGATGGTCTAACAGGAGACTTTAAAATTTTCTTTCTAGTGTCCTTCGATTGGGAGAAAAATGCAATGGTACAAGACAGCTTTTCCTTGCCAATATCTCTCTTTTGCAAAGAGCTGCGCATTGGAAAATTCAGGGCTATGTCGTGTAGATGATGGCCTAACAGGAGGCTTTAAAATTTTCTTTCTAGTGTTCTTCGTTTGGGAGAAAAATGCAAAGGTACAAGACAGCTTTTCCTTGCCAATATCTCTCTTTTGCAAAGAGCTGCGCATTGGAAAATTCAGGGCTATGTCGTGTAGATGATGGCCTAACAGGAGGCTTTAATATTTTCTTTCTAGTGACCTTCGTTTGGGAGAAAAATGCAAAGGTACAAGACAGCTTTTCCTTGCCAATATCTCTCTTTTGCAAAGAGCTGCACATTGGAAAATTCAGGGCTATGTCGTGTAGATGATGGCCTAACAGGAGGCTTTAAAATTTTCTTTCTAGTGTCCTTCGTTTAAGAGAAAAATGCAAAGGTACAAGACAGCTTTTCCTTGCCAATATCTCTCTTTTGCAAAGAGCTACGCATTGGAAAATTCAGGGCTATGTCGTGTAGATGATGGCCTAACAAGAGGCTTTAAAATTTTCTTTCTAGTGACCTTCGTTTGGGAGAAAAATGCAAAGGTACAAGACAGCTTTTCCTTGCCAATATCTTTTTGCAAAGAGCTACGCATTGGAAAATTTAGGGCTATGTCGTGTAGATGATGGCCTAACAGGAGGCTTTAAAATTTTCTTTCTAGTGACCTTCGTTTGGGAGAAAAATGCAAAGGTACAAGACAGCTTTTCCTTGCCAATATCTCTCTTTTGCAAAGAGCTGCGCATTGGAAAATTCAGGGCTATGTCGTGTAGATGATGGCCTAACAGGAGGCTTTAAAATTGTAATTCTAGTGTCCTTCGTTTGGGAGAAAAATGCAAAGGTACAAGACAGCTTTTCCTTGCCAATATCTCTCTTTTGCAAAGAGCTACGCATTGGAAAATTCAGGGCTATGTCGTGTAGATGATGGCCTAACAGGAGGCTTTAAAATTTTCTTTCTAGTGACCTTCGTTTGGGAGAAAAATGCAAAGGTACAAGACAGCTTTTCCTTGCCAATATCTCTCTTTTGCAAAGAGCTGCGCATTGGAAAATTCAGGGCTATGTCGTGTAGATGATGGCCTAACAGGAGGCTTTAAAATTTTCTTTCTAGTGTCCTTCGTTTGGGAGAAAAATGCAATGGTACAAGACAGCTTTTCCTTGCCAATATCTCTCTTTTGCAAAGAGCTGCGCATTGGAAAATTCAGGGCTATGTCGTGTAGATGATGGCCTAACAGGAGGCTTTAAAATTTTCTTTCTAGTGACCTTCGTTTGGGAGAAAAATGCAAAGGTACAAGACAGCTTTTCCTTGCCAATATCTCTCTTTTGCAAAGAGCTGCGCATTGGAAAATTCAGGGCTATATCGTGTAGATGATGGCCTAACAGGAGGCTTTAAAATTTTAATTCTAGTGTCCTTCGTTTGGGAGAAAAATGCAATGGTACAAGACAGCTTTTCCTTGCCAATATCTCTCTTTTGCAAAGAGCTGCGCATTGGAAAATTCAGGGCTATGTCGTGTAGATGATGGTCTAACAGGAGGCTTTAAAATTTTCTTTCTAGTGTCCTTCGTTTGGGAGAAAAATGCAATGGTACAAGACAGCTTTTCCTTGCCAATATCTCTCTTTTGCAAAGAGCTGCGCATTGGAAAATTCAGGGCTATGTCGTGTAGATGATGGCCTAACAGGAGGCTTTAAAATTTTCTTTCTAGTGTCCTTCGTTTGGGAGAAAAATGCAAAGGTACAAGACAGCTTTTCCTTGCCAATATCTCTCTTTTGCAAAGAGCTACGCATTGGAAAATTCAGGGCTATGTCGTGTAGATGATGGCCTAACAGGAGGCTTTAAACTTTTCTTTCTAGTGACCTTCGTTTGGGAGAAAAATGCAAAGGTACAAGACAGCTTTTCCTTGCCAATATCTCTCTTTTGCAAAGAGCTGCGCATTGGAAAATTCAGGGCTATGTCGTGTAGATGATGGCCTAACAGGAGGCTTTAAACTTTTCTTTCTAGTGACCTTCGTTTGGGAGAAAAATGCAAAGGTACAAGACAGCTTTTCCTTGCCAATATCTCTCTTTTGCAAAGAGCTACGCATTGGAAAATTCAGGGCTATGTCGTGTAGATGATGGCCTAACAGGAGGCTTTAAAATTTTCTTTCTAGTGACATTCGTTTGGGAGAAAAATGCAAAGGTACAAGACAGCTTTTCCTTGCCAATATCTCTCTTTTGCAAAGAGCTGCGCATTGGAAAATTCAGGGCTATGTCGTGTAGATGATGGCCTAACAGGAGGCTTTAAAATTTTCTTTCTAGTGACCTTCGTTTGGGAGAAAAATGCAAAGGTACAAGACAGCTTTTCCTTGCCAATATCTCTCTTTTGCAAAGAGCTGCGCATTGGAAAATTCAGGGCTATATCGTGTAGATGATGGCCTAACAGGAGGCTTTAAAATTTTAATTCTAGTGTCCTTCGTTTGGGAGAAAAATGCAATGGTACAAGACAGCTTTTCCTTGCCAATATCTCTCTTTTGCAAAGAGCTGCGCATTGGAAAATTCAGGGCTATGTCGTGTAGATGATGTTCTAACAGGAGGCTTTAAAATTTTCTTTCTAGTGTCCTTCGTTTGGGAGAAAAATGCAATGGTACAAGACAGCTTTTCCTTGCCAATATCTCTCGTTTGCAAAGAGCTGCGCATTGGAAAATTCAGGGCTATGTCGTGTAGATGATGGCCTAACAGGAGGCTTTAAAATTTTCTTTCTAGTGTCCTTCGTTTGGGAGAAAAATGCAAAGGTACAAGACAGCTTTTCCTTGCCAATATCTCTCTTTTGCAAAGAGCTACGCATTGGAAAATTCAGGGCTATGTCGTGTAGATGATGGCCTAACAGGAGGCTTTAAACTTTTCTTTCTAGTGACCTTCGTTTGGGAGAAAAATGCAAAGGTACAAGACAGCTTTTCCTTGCCAATATCTCTCTTTTGCAAAGAGCTGCGCATTGGAAAATTCAGGGCTATGTCGTGTAGATGATGGCCTAACAGGAGGCTTTAAAATTTTAATTCTAGTGTCCTTCGTTTGGGAGAAAAATGCAAAGGTACGAGTTAGTTTTTTCTTGCCAATGTCTCTCTTTTGCAAAGAGCTGCGCATTGGAAAATTCATGGCTATGCCGTGTAGATGATGGTCTAACAGGAGGCTTTAAAATTTTCTTTCTAGTGTCCTTCGTTTGGGAGAAAAATGCAATGGTACAAGACAGCTTTTCCTTGCCAATATCTCTCTTTTGCAAAGAGCTGCGCTTTGGAAAATTCAGGGCTATGTCGTGTAGATGATGGCCTAACAGGAGGCTTTAAAATTTTCTTTCTAGTGTTCTTCGTTTGGGAGAAAAATGCAAAGGTACAAGACAGCTTTTCCTTGCCAATATCTCTCTTTTGCAAAGAGCTGCGCATTGGAAAATTCAGGGCTATGTCGTGTAGATGATGGCCTAACAGGAGGCTTTAAAATTTTCTTTCTAGTGTCCTTCGTTTGGGAGAAAAATGCAAAGGTACAAGACAGCTTTTCCTTGCCAATATCTCTCTTTTGCAAAGAGCTACGCATTGGAAAATTCAGGGCTATGTCGTGTAGATGATGGCCTAACAGGAGGCTTTAAACTTTTCTTTCTAGTGACCTTCGTTTGGGAGAAAAATGCAAAGGTACAAGACAGCTTTTCCTTGCCAATATCTCTCTTTTGCAAAGAGCTGCGCATTGGAAAATTCAGGGCTATGTCGTGTAGATGATGGCCTAACAGGAGGCTTTAAAATTTTCTTTCTAGTGTCCTTCGTTTGGGAGAAAAATGCAAAGGTACAAGACAGCTTTTCCTTGCCAATATCTCTCTTTTGCAAAGAGCTACGCATTGGAAAATTCAGGGCTATGTCGTGTAGATGATGGCCTAACAGGAGGCTTTAAACTTTTCTTTCTAGTGACCTTCGTTTGGGAGAAAAATGCAAAGGTACAAGACAGCTTTTCCTTGCCAATATCTCTCTTTTGCAAAGAGCTGCGCATTGGAAAATTCAGGGCTATGTCGTGTAGATGATGGCCTAACAGGAGGCTTTAAAATTTTAATTCTAGTGTCCTTCGTTTGGGAGAAAAATGCAAAGGTACGAGTTAGTTTTTTCTTGCCAATGTCTCTCTTTTGCAAAGAGCTGCGCATTGGAAAATTCATGGCTATGCCGTGTAGATGATGGTCTAACAGGAGGCTTTAAAATTTTCTTTCTAGTGTCCTTCGTTTGGGAGAAAAATGCAATGGTACAAGACAGCTTTTCCTTGCCAATATCTCTCTTTTGCAAAGAGCTGCGCTTTGGAAAATTCAGGGCTATGTCGTGTAGATGATGGCCTAACAGGAGGCTTTAAAATTTTCTTTCTAGTGTTCTTCGTTTGGGAGAAAAATGCAAAGGTACAAGACAGCTTTTCCTTGCCAATATCTCTCTTTTGCAAAGAGCTGCGCATTGGAAAATTCAGGGCTATGTCGTGTAGATGATGGCCTAACAGGAGGCTTTAAAATTTTCTTTCTAGTGTCCTTCGTTTGGGAGAAAAATGCAAAGGTACAAGACAGCTTTTCCTTGCCAATATCTCTCTTTTGCAAAGAGCTACGCATTGGAAAATTCAGGGCTATGTCGTGTAGATGATGGCCTAACAGGAGGCTTTAAACTTTTCTTTCTAGTGACCTTCGTTTGGGAGAAAAATGCAAAGGTACAAGACAGCTTTTCCTTGCCAATATCTCTCTTTTGCAAAGAGCTGCGCATTGGAAAATTCAGGGCTATGTCGTGTAGATGATGGCCTAACAGGAGGCTTTAAAATTTTAATTCTAGTGTCCTTCGTTTGGGAGAAAAATGCAAAGGTACGAGTTAGTTTTTTCTTGCCAATATCTCTCTTTTGCAAAGAGCTGCGCATTGGAAAATTCATGGCTATGCCGTGTAGATGATGGTCTAACAGGAGGCTTTAAAATTTTCTTTCTAGTGTACTTCGTTTGGGAGAAAAATGCAATGGTACAAGACAGCTTTTCCTTGCCAATATCTCTCTTTTGCAAAGAGCTGCGCTTTGGAAAATTCAGGGCTATGTCGTGTAGATGATGGCCTAACAGGAGGCTTTAAAATTTTCTTTCTAGTGTTCTTCGTTTGGGAGAAAAATGCAAAGGTACAAGACAGCTTTTCCTTGCCAATATCTCTCGTTTGCAAAGAGCTGCGCATTGGAAAATTCAGGGCTATGTCGTGTAGATGATGGCCTAACAGGAGGCTTTAAAATTTTCTTTCTAGTGTCCTTCGTTTGGGAGAAAAATGCAAAGGTACAAGACAGCTTTTCCTTGCCAATATCTCTCTTTTGCAAAGAGCTACGCATTGGAAAATTCAGGGCTATGTCGTGTAGATGATGGCCTAACAGGAGGCTTTAAAATTTTCTTTCTAGTGTCCTTCGTTTGGGAGAAAAATGCAAAGGTACAAGACAGCTTTTCCTTGCCAATATCTCTCGTTTGCAAAGAGCTGCGCATTGGAAAATTCAGGGCTATGTCGTGTAGATGATGGCCTAACAGGAGGCTTTAAAATTTTCTTTCTAGTGTCCTTCGTTTGGGAGAAAAATGCAAAGGTACAAGACAGCTTTTCCTTGCCAATATCTCTCTTTTGCAAAGAGCTACGCATTGGAAAATTCAGGGCTATGTCGTGTAGATGATGGCCTAACAGGAGGCTTTAAAATTTTAATTCTAGTGTCCTTCGTTTGGGAGAAAAATGCAAAGGTACAAGTTAGCTTTTCCTTGCCAATATTTCTTTTTTGCAAAGAGCTGCGCATTGGAAAATTCATGGCTATGCCGTGTAGATGATAGCCTAACAGGAGGCTTTAAAATTTTCTTTCTAGTGACCTTCGTTTGGGAGAAAAATGCAAAGGTACAAGACAGCTTTTCCTTGCCAATATCTCTCTTTTGCAAAGAGCTGCGCATTGGAAAATCCAGGGCTATGTCGTGTAGATGATGGCCTAACAGGAGGCTTTAAAATTTTCTTTCTAGTGTCCTTCGTTTGGGAGAAAAATGCAAAGGTACAAGACAGCTTTTCCTTGCCAATATCTCTCTTTTGCAAAGAGCTACGCATTGGAAAATTCAGGGCTATGTCGTGTAGATGATGGCCTAACAGGAGGCTTTAAAATTTTCTTTCTAGTGACCTTCGTTTGGGAGAAAAATGCAAAGGTACAAGACAGCTTTTCCTTGCCAATATCTCTCTTTTGCAAAGAGCTACGCATTGGAAAATTCAGGGCTATGTCGTGTAGATGATGGCCTAACAGGAGGCTTTAAAATTTTCTTTCTAGTGACCTTCGTTTGGGAGAAAAATGCAAAGGTACAAGACAGCTTTTCCTTGCCAATATCTCTCTTTTGCAAAGAGCTGCGCATTGGAAAATTCAGGGCTATGTCGTGTAGATGATGGCCTAACAGGAGGCTTTAAAATTTTCTTTCTAGTGTCCTTCGTTTGGGAGAAAAATGCAATGGTACAAGACAGCTTTTCCTTGCCAATATCTCTCTTTTGCAAAGAGCTGCGCTTTGGAAAATTCAGGGCTATGTCGTGTAGATGATGGCCTAACAGGAGGCTTTAAAATTTTCTTTCTAGTGTTCTTCGTTTGGGAGAAAAATGCAAAGGTACAAGACAGCTTTTCCTTGCCAATATCTCTCTTTTGCAAAGAGCTGCGCATTGGAAAATTCAGGGCTATGTCGTGTAGATGATGGCCTAACAGGAGGCTTTAAAATTTTCTTTCTAGTGTCCTTCGTTTGGGAGAAAAATGCAAAGGTACAAGACAGCTTTTCCTTGCCAATATCTCTCTTTTGCAAAGAGCTACGCATTGGAAAATTCAGGGCTATGTCGTGTAGATGATGGCCTAACAGGAGGCTTTAAACTTTTCTTTCTAGTGACCTTCGTTTGGGAGAAAAATGCAAAGGTACAAGACAGCTTTTCCTTGCCAATATCTCTCTTTTGCAAAGAGCTGCGCATTGGAAAATTCAGGGCTATGTCGTGTAGATGATGGCCTAACAGGAGGCTTTAAAATTTTCTTTCTAGTGTCCTTCGTTTGGGAGAAAAATGCAAAGGTACAAGACAGCTTTTCCTTGCCAATATCTCTCTTTTGCAAAGAGCTACGCATTGGAAAATTCAGGGCTATGTCGTGTAGATGATGGCCTAACAGGAGGCTTTAAACTTTTCTTTCTAGTGACCTTCGTTTGGGAGAAAAATGCAAAGGTACAAGACAGCTTTTCCTTGCCAATATCTCTCTTTTGCAAAGAGCTGCGCATTGGAAAATTCAGGGCTATGTCGTGTAGATGATGGCCTAACAGGAGGCTTTAAAATTTTCTTTCTAGTGTCCTTCGTTTGGGAGAAAAATGCAAAGGTACAAGACAGCTTTTCCTTGCCAATATCTCTCTTTTGCAAAGAGCTGCGCATTGGAAAATTCAGGGCTATATCGTGTAGATGATGACCTAACAGGAGGCTTTAAAATTTGAATTCTAGTGTCCTTCGTTTGGGAGAAAAATGCAAAGGTACAAGACAGCTTTTCCTTGCCAATATCTCTCTTTTGCAAAGAGCTGCGCATTGGAAAATTCATGGCTATGCCGTGTAGATGATGGTCTAACAGGAGACTTTAAAATTTTCTTTCTAGTGTCCTTCGATTGGGAGAAAAATGCAATGGTACAAGACAGCTTTTCCTTGCCAATATCTCTCTTTTGCAAAGAGCTGCGCATTGGAAAATTCAGGGCTATGTCGTGTAGATGATGGCCTAACAGGAGGCTTTAAAATTTTCTTTCTAGTGTTCTTCGTTTGGGAGAAAAATGCAAAGGTACAAGACAGCTTTTCCTTGCCAATATCTCTCTTTTGCAAAGAGCTGCGCATTGGAAAATTCAGGGCTATGTCGTGTAGATGATGGCCTAACAGGAGGCTTTAATATTTTCTTTCTAGTGACCTTCGTTTGGGAGAAAAATGCAAAGGTACAAGACAGCTTTTCCTTGCCAATATCTCTCTTTTGCAAAGAGCTGCACATTGGAAAATTCAGGGCTATGTCGTGTAGATGATGGCCTAACAGGAGGCTTTAAAATTTTCTTTCTAGTGTCCTTCGTTTAAGAGAAAAATGCAAAGGTACAAGACAGCTTTTCCTTGCCAATATCTCTCTTTTGCAAAGAGCTACGCATTGGAAAATTCAGGGCTATGTCGTGTAGATGATGGCCTAACAAGAGGCTTTAAAATTTTCTTTCTAGTGACCTTCGTTTGGGAGAAAAATGCAAAGGTACAAGACAGCTTTTCCTTGCCAATATCTTTTTGCAAAGAGCTACGCATTGGAAAATTTAGGGCTATGTCGTGTAGATGATGGCCTAACAGGAGGCTTTAAAATTTTCTTTCTAGTGACCTTCGTTTGGGAGAAAAATGCAAAGGTACAAGACAGCTTTTCCTTGCCAATATCTCTCTTTTGCAAAGAGCTGCGCATTGGAAAATTCAGGGCTATGTCGTGTAGATGATGGCCTAACAGGAGGCTTTAAAATTGTAATTCTAGTGTCCTTCGTTTGGGAGAAAAATGCAAAGGTACAAGACAGCTTTTCCTTGCCAATATCTCTCTTTTGCAAAGAGCTACGCATTGGAAAATTCAGGGCTATGTCGTGTAGATGATGGCCTAACAGGAGGCTTTAAAATTTTCTTTCTAGTGACCTTCGTTTGGGAGAAAAATGCAAAGGTACAAGACAGCTTTTCCTTGCCAATATCTCTCTTTTGCAAAGAGCTGCGCATTGGAAAATTCAGGGCTATGTCGTGTAGATGATGGCCTAACAGGAGGCTTTAAAATTTTCTTTCTAGTGTCCTTCGTTTGGGAGAAAAATGCAATGGTACAAGACAGCTTTTCCTTGCCAATATCTCTCTTTTGCAAAGAGCTGCGCATTGGAAAATTCAGGGCTATGTCGTGTAGATGATGGCCTAACAGGAGGCTTTAAAATTTTCTTTCTAGTGACCTTCGTTTGGGAGAAAAATGCAAAGGTACAAGACAGCTTTTCCTTGCCAATATCTCTCTTTTGCAAAGAGCTGCGCATTGGAAAATTCAGGGCTATATCGTGTAGATGATGGCCTAACAGGAGGCTTTAAAATTTTAATTCTAGTGTCCTTCGTTTGGGAGAAAAATGCAATGGTACAAGACAGCTTTTCCTTGCCAATATCTCTCTTTTGCAAAGAGCTGCGCATTGGAAAATTCAGGGCTATGTCGTGTAGATGATGGTCTAACAGGAGGCTTTAAAATTTTCTTTCTAGTGTCCTTCGTTTGGGAGAAAAATGCAATGGTACAAGACAGCTTTTCCTTGCCAATATCTCTCTTTTGCAAAGAGCTGCGCATTGGAAAATTCAGGGCTATGTCGTGTAGATGATGGCCTAACAGGAGGCTTTAAAATTTTCTTTCTAGTGTCCTTCGTTTGGGAGAAAAATGCAAAGGTACAAGACAGCTTTTCCTTGCCAATATCTCTCTTTTGCAAAGAGCTACGCATTGGAAAATTCAGGGCTATGTCGTGTAGATGATGGCCTAACAGGAGGCTTTAAACTTTTCTTTCTAGTGACCTTCGTTTGGGAGAAAAATGCAAAGGTACAAGACAGCTTTTCCTTGCCAATATCTCTCTTTTGCAAAGAGCTGCGCATTGGAAAATTCAGGGCTATGTCGTGTAGATGATGGCCTAACAGGAGGCTTTAAACTTTTCTTTCTAGTGACCTTCGTTTGGGAGAAAAATGCAAAGGTACAAGACAGCTTTTCCTTGCCAATATCTCTCTTTTGCAAAGAGCTACGCATTGGAAAATTCAGGGCTATGTCGTGTAGATGATGGCCTAACAGGAGGCTTTAAAATTTTCTTTCTAGTGACATTCGTTTGGGAGAAAAATGCAAAGGTACAAGACAGCTTTTCCTTGCCAATATCTCTCTTTTGCAAAGAGCTGCGCATTGGAAAATTCAGGGCTATGTCGTGTAGATGATGGCCTAACAGGAGGCTTTAAAATTTTCTTTCTAGTGACCTTCGTTTGGGAGAAAAATGCAAAGGTACAAGACAGCTTTTCCTTGCCAATATCTCTCTTTTGCAAAGAGCTGCGCATTGGAAAATTCAGGGCTATATCGTGTAGATGATGGCCTAACAGGAGGCTTTAAAATTTTAATTCTAGTGTCCTTCGTTTGGGAGAAAAATGCAATGGTACAAGACAGCTTTTCCTTGCCAATATCTCTCTTTTGCAAAGAGCTGCGCATTGGAAAATTCAGGGCTATGTCGTGTAGATGATGTTCTAACAGGAGGCTTTAAAATTTTCTTTCTAGTGTCCTTCGTTTGGGAGAAAAATGCAATGGTACAAGACAGCTTTTCCTTGCCAATATCTCTCGTTTGCAAAGAGCTGCGCATTGGAAAATTCAGGGCTATGTCGTGTAGATGATGGCCTAACAGGAGGCTTTAAAATTTTCTTTCTAGTGTCCTTCGTTTGGGAGAAAAATGCAAAGGTACAAGACAGCTTTTCCTTGCCAATATCTCTCTTTTGCAAAGAGCTACGCATTGGAAAATTCAGGGCTATGTCGTGTAGATGATGGCCTAACAGGAGGCTTTAAACTTTTCTTTCTAGTGACCTTCGTTTGGGAGAAAAATGCAAAGGTACAAGACAGCTTTTCCTTGCCAATATCTCTCTTTTGCAAAGAGCTGCGCATTGGAAAATTCAGGGCTATGTCGTGTAGATGATGGCCTAACAGGAGGCTTTAAAATTTTAATTCTAGTGTCCTTCGTTTGGGAGAAAAATGCAAAGGTACGAGTTAGTTTTTTCTTGCCAATGTCTCTCTTTTGCAAAGAGCTGCGCATTGGAAAATTCATGGCTATGCCGTGTAGATGATGGTCTAACAGGAGGCTTTAAAATTTTCTTTCTAGTGTCCTTCGTTTGGGAGAAAAATGCAATGGTACAAGACAGCTTTTCCTTGCCAATATCTCTCTTTTGCAAAGAGCTGCGCTTTGGAAAATTCAGGGCTATGTCGTGTAGATGATGGCCTAACAGGAGGCTTTAAAATTTTCTTTCTAGTGTTCTTCGTTTGGGAGAAAAATGCAAAGGTACAAGACAGCTTTTCCTTGCCAATATCTCTCTTTTGCAAAGAGCTGCGCATTGGAAAATTCAGGGCTATGTCGTGTAGATGATGGCCTAACAGGAGGCTTTAAAATTTTCTTTCTAGTGTCCTTCGTTTGGGAGAAAAATGCAAAGGTACAAGACAGCTTTTCCTTGCCAATATCTCTCTTTTGCAAAGAGCTACGCATTGGAAAATTCAGGGCTATGTCGTGTAGATGATGGCCTAACAGGAGGCTTTAAACTTTTCTTTCTAGTGACCTTCGTTTGGGAGAAAAATGCAAAGGTACAAGACAGCTTTTCCTTGCCAATATCTCTCTTTTGCAAAGAGCTGCGCATTGGAAAATTCAGGGCTATGTCGTGTAGATGATGGCCTAACAGGAGGCTTTAAAATTTTCTTTCTAGTGTCCTTCGTTTGGGAGAAAAATGCAAAGGTACAAGACAGCTTTTCCTTGCCAATATCTCTCTTTTGCAAAGAGCTACGCATTGGAAAATTCAGGGCTATGTCGTGTAGATGATGGCCTAACAGGAGGCTTTAAACTTTTCTTTCTAGTGACCTTCGTTTGGGAGAAAAATGCAAAGGTACAAGACAGCTTTTCCTTGCCAATATCTCTCTTTTGCAAAGAGCTGCGCATTGGAAAATTCAGGGCTATGTCGTGTAGATGATGGCCTAACAGGAGGCTTTAAAATTTTAATTCTAGTGTCCTTCGTTTGGGAGAAAAATGCAAAGGTACGAGTTAGTTTTTTCTTGCCAATGTCTCTCTTTTGCAAAGAGCTGCGCATTGGAAAATTCATGGCTATGCCGTGTAGATGATGGTCTAACAGGAGGCTTTAAAATTTTCTTTCTAGTGTCCTTCGTTTGGGAGAAAAATGCAATGGTACAAGACAGCTTTTCCTTGCCAATATCTCTCTTTTGCAAAGAGCTGCGCTTTGGAAAATTCAGGGCTATGTCGTGTAGATGATGGCCTAACAGGAGGCTTTAAAATTTTCTTTCTAGTGTTCTTCGTTTGGGAGAAAAATGCAAAGGTACAAGACAGCTTTTCCTTGCCAATATCTCTCTTTTGCAAAGAGCTGCGCATTGGAAAATTCAGGGCTATGTCGTGTAGATGATGGCCTAACAGGAGGCTTTAAAATTTTCTTTCTAGTGTCCTTCGTTTGGGAGAAAAATGCAAAGGTACAAGACAGCTTTTCCTTGCCAATATCTCTCTTTTGCAAAGAGCTACGCATTGGAAAATTCAGGGCTATGTCGTGTAGATGATGGCCTAACAGGAGGCTTTAAACTTTTCTTTCTAGTGACCTTCGTTTGGGAGAAAAATGCAAAGGTACAAGACAGCTTTTCCTTGCCAATATCTCTCTTTTGCAAAGAGCTGCGCATTGGAAAATTCAGGGCTATGTCGTGTAGATGATGGCCTAACAGGAGGCTTTAAAATTTTAATTCTAGTGTCCTTCGTTTGGGAGAAAAATGCAAAGGTACGAGTTAGTTTTTTCTTGCCAATATCTCTCTTTTGCAAAGAGCTGCGCATTGGAAAATTCATGGCTATGCCGTGTAGATGATGGTCTAACAGGAGGCTTTAAAATTTTCTTTCTAGTGTACTTCGTTTGGGAGAAAAATGCAATGGTACAAGACAGCTTTTCCTTGCCAATATCTCTCTTTTGCAAAGAGCTGCGCTTTGGAAAATTCAGGGCTATGTCGTGTAGATGATGGCCTAACAGGAGGCTTTAAAATTTTCTTTCTAGTGTTCTTCGTTTGGGAGAAAAATGCAAAGGTACAAGACAGCTTTTCCTTGCCAATATCTCTCGTTTGCAAAGAGCTGCGCATTGGAAAATTCAGGGCTATGTCGTGTAGATGATGGCCTAACAGGAGGCTTTAAAATTTTCTTTCTAGTGTCCTTCGTTTGGGAGAAAAATGCAAAGGTACAAGACAGCTTTTCCTTGCCAATATCTCTCTTTTGCAAAGAGCTACGCATTGGAAAATTCAGGGCTATGTCGTGTAGATGATGGCCTAACAGGAGGCTTTAAAATTTTCTTTCTAGTGTCCTTCGTTTGGGAGAAAAATGCAAAGGTACAAGACAGCTTTTCCTTGCCAATATCTCTCGTTTGCAAAGAGCTGCGCATTGGAAAATTCAGGGCTATGTCGTGTAGATGATGGCCTAACAGGAGGCTTTAAAATTTTCTTTCTAGTGTCCTTCGTTTGGGAGAAAAATGCAAAGGTACAAGACAGCTTTTCCTTGCCAATATCTCTCTTTTGCAAAGAGCTACGCATTGGAAAATTCAGGGCTATGTCGTGTAGATGATGGCCTAACAGGAGGCTTTAAAATTTTAATTCTAGTGTCCTTCGTTTGGGAGAAAAATGCAAAGGTACAAGTTAGCTTTTCCTTGCCAATATTTCTTTTTTGCAAAGAGCTGCGCATTGGAAAATTCATGGCTATGCCGTGTAGATGATAGCCTAACAGGAGGCTTTAAAATTTTCTTTCTAGTGACCTTCGTTTGGGAGAAAAATGCAAAGGTACAAGACAGCTTTTCCTTGCCAATATCTCTCTTTTGCAAAGAGCTGCGCATTGGAAAATCCAGGGCTATGTCGTGTAGATGATGGCCTAACAGGAGGCTTTAAAATTTTCTTTCTAGTGTCCTTCGTTTGGGAGAAAAATGCAAAGGTACAAGACAGCTTTTCCTTGCCAATATCTCTCTTTTGCAAAGAGCTACGCATTGGAAAATTCAGGGCTATGTCGTGTAGATGATGGCCTAACAGGAGGCTTTAAAATTTTCTTTCTAGTGACCTTCGTTTGGGAGAAAAATGCAAAGGTACAAGACAGCTTTTCCTTGCCAATATCTCTCTTTTGCAAAGAGCTACGCATTGGAAAATTCAGGGCTATGTCGTGTAGATGATGGCCTAACAGGAGGCTTTAAAATTTTCTTTCTAGTGACCTTCGTTTGGGAGAAAAATGCAAAGGTACAAGACAGCTTTTCCTTGCCAATATCTCTCTTTTGCAAAGAGCTGCGCATTGGAAAATTCAGGGCTATGTCGTGTAGATGATGGCCTAACAGGAGGCTTTAAAATTTTCTTTCTAGTGTCCTTCGTTTGGGAGAAAAATGCAATGGTACAAGACAGCTTTTCCTTGCCAATATCTCTCTTTTGCAAAGAGCTGCGCTTTGGAAAATTCAGGGCTATGTCGTGTAGATGATGGCCTAACAGGAGGCTTTAAAATTTTCTTTCTAGTGGTAGAGTTAATTTTGACTGTGTAGTGTACTCACAGAGGACCTACCGCCCGTCCCCTCCTCGCATCTGAGCAGCAGGTCAGGCTCTTATTTTCTTTTTAATCAGGAGAGGCCGAGTGAACTGTGAGCAGGGGGGCAGAGCTACATGGGACCCAGAGGGGCTGCTGTGCTGTCAGAGAGGGAGAGGAAGAGAGAGATGAAGCTACTGCAGATCCCCAGCTGATTGTGAGGTGCCGGGTTGAAGGGTGATGTGATCACCCTTCTCCCTCGCTGCCGCTGGGGACCGCATCTAGGCTTCCTCCATCGAGGGCATGCGGCGCAGCAGTGGGCAGCGTGTAATGAGTTTGTCTGACTCATTATACTGCTGCCTGTTGTGGACACCTCCGTCCGTACGGACTGGTGTACATGCCCAGCACAGAGGTGACAGTGTTGGTGGAAGTGCTGCCCAGTTCTGACCCTGCAGGCCTCCCTGATCTGACTGCGGCCGCTGCTACTGCTGCGGCCCGAAACCCCTGCCGGTCCCCTCCATAGACTTCTGCCTGTCCAGCGCTGAGGTACTAGGGGTATCCCAGCTGCGGGAAGGGTATGTCTCTGGCTTTCTCTCCGGCAGGGGAAGGTGACAGCGGCGGAGGAAGTGTTGCCCACCTCAGACACTGCAGGCCTCCCCGATCCAGCTGCGGCCACAGCTGATGCTGCCAGAACCCCCTGCTGGTCTCCTTTGTTGACTGCCGCATGGCCAGTGCTGAAGTACTGGGGGTAGGCCAGCTACGGGAAGAGTGTCTCTGCCTCGGGCTCTCTCTCTCTGTCAGGGGAAGGAAGGGCTGATTCTCTGGCACAACAGGGAGGGCTAGGCTGCAGGAACACAGCACTGGAAGAAACAGGAGGCCGAACTCATGACCAAAAAGTGAGCAGTGCAGTGATCAGCCCCCTAGTCTTTCCCTCTCTCTGGGTGCAGAGCTGTATTCTACAGAGAGAGCTGGGATGGGAAGAAGGGGAACGGCACCTGACACACACATACACGCGCGGCACCTGACACACACATACACGCGCAACACCTGACACACACACATACACGTGCGGCACCTGACACACACACACACACGTAGCATCAGACACAATAAAATAAACATGCAGCACCTGACCCACACATACACGCGCAACACCTGACACACACACATACACGTGCGGCACCTGACACACACACACGTAGCATCAGACACAATAAAATAAACATGCAGCACCTGACCCACACATACACGCGCAACACCTGACACACACACATATACACGTGCGGCACCTGACACACACACACGTACCATCAGACACAATAAAATAAACATGCAGCACCTGACACATGCATATACACGCAGCACCTGACACATGCATATACACGCAGCACCTGACACATGCATATACACGCAGCACCTGACACATGCATATACACGCAGCACCTGACACATGCATATACACGCAGCACCTGACACATGCATATACACGCAGCACCTGACACATGCATATACACGCAGCACCTGACACATACATATACACGCACACCATCAGACACACACATACACACGCAGTGCCTTACTCACACACACATAGACACGTGCAGCACCTGAGGCACACACATGTACACGCGCAGCACCTGACGCACACTCATGTACACACGCAGCACCTGACGCACACTCATGTACACGCGCAGCACCTAATGCACACTCATGTACACGCGCAGCACCTGACGCACACTCATGTACACGCGCATCACCTGACACAGACATACGTATTCATGCACAGCACCAGACATACACTTGTACACATGCGGAGCACCTGATACTCACACACATATACACCCGCAACACCTGACACACACACACACACGTGCGGCAGCTGACGCATACACACGCACCATCAGACACACTCCTATATACACGCAGCACCTGACACACACATACACACAGGAGCTGACACACACATACACAGGCAGCACCTGACACACACACACATATACACGCGCAGCACCTGACACCACGCACTCACACGTACAAGCAATGCATTTCACGCCTACCTCCAGCCTCAGTTACAGGCTGCTGCCGCCTACCCCCCTCCCTACATCAGCTGCAAAGGCAGCAAAATATTTTGACCAAAGTCTAAAGGCCCGTACACATTAAACAATGTCGCTCTGTGAGCTACATCGTCTAATGTTTCCCCTCCCGGGCCGGCCGGCGGCCGACTGTACACACTGAGCGATATGACCGCTCATATCGCTCAGTGACGTCACGCCCCCGCCAGCCCTGCATGAAGGTCGTGGACGACAGTCCACATCCTTCCTGCATGCCCTACCGACAGCGAAGATTGTTGCCGACCCGCGGGGCCGCGCATCGTTTGTCGCTGGCTGCATACACACTTAACGATAAAATGAGCGACGTCGCTCATTAAATCGTTAAGTGTGTACGGACCTTAAACAATTTGGTTTGGTAAATAAAATAATTTTGCACAGAACAGTGATGTTATACGAACATTTTCATTAAACATTTAAAAAATCAAATGTTTATTCTTACAGTGAAATTTTACATTTCTGAATAAAAAAAATAAATTTAAAAAAAGCGATGAAATTCCATAGACAAAAAACCTTACGGTTTCACATGTCCCATTAAGGCTTCTTAGACATGATCGAAATTTCAGAAACCTGTTGTAACTCTTCCACTCAAACTCCAAAAAGCAATGAAATTCCGATCATTAAGGCTGACGCCTTAATGGACGTGTTCCTTGCGCAATACAGATATGGTATGCCATCACAGCCTGTGGGTAAGTGCAGATTCAGCACAGTGAGTACACAATGGTGTAGCTGCTAATTCACAGATTTGTGTGCTCATTGGAATACACACATGCAGTCTATGCAACTGAAGGTCTGAGCAGTTGGGGAATGCTTTTTCTGAAGACAGTTTCCCCACAAGGCCCTTTGGAGAGACAGAGAGAGAGTATGCCAGCACACCCCCCAGCGCTATATAACCCAGGAATAAAACAGTAACTTAATGTTTGCCCAGTAGTGCTGCTGTATGTAATTTGCGAATTATGTGCCCCCCCCCCCTCTTTTCAACCCTCTTGTCTAACGTGGTATAAGCAGGGTAGAGTCCGGGGAGCTTCCTCTCAGTGGTGCTGTGGAGAAAAAATGGCGCTGGTGAGTGCTGAGGGAGAAGCCCCGCCCCCTCGGAGGCGGGCTTCTGTCCCGCTTAAACTGTAAAATTGGTGGGGGCTTATACATATATAAAGTGCCCAGCTGTATATATGTTATATTTTTGCGAAAGAGGTTTATATTGCTGCCCAGGGCGCCCCCCCTGCGCCCTGCACCCTTACAGTGACCGGAGTATGTGAGGTGTATGGGAGCAAAGGCGCACAGCTGCAGTGCTGTGCGTTACCTCAGTGAAGATCATGAAGTCTTCTGCCGCCTCTGAAGTCTTCTTTTCTTCTCATACTCACCCGGCTTCTATCTTCCGGCTCTGCGAGGGGGACGGCGGCGCGGCTCTGGGACGGACGGCGAGGGTGAGATCCTGCGTACCAATCCCACTGGAGCTAATGGTGTCCAGTAGCCTAAGAAGCAGGACCTTGCAACTTAGAGAGTAGGGCTGCTTCTCTCCCTCAGTCCCTCGATGAGGGAGTCTGTTGCCAGCAGTGCTCCCTGAAAATTAAAAACCTAACAAAATACTTTCTGTCAGAAAGCTCAGGAGAGCTCCTGAAAAGCACCCAGTCTCCACTGGGTACAGTATCAAACTGAGGTCTGGAGGAGGGGCATAGAGGGAGGAGCCAGTGCACACCCAGAACTAAAATCTTTCTTAAAGTGCCCATGTCTCCTGCGGAGCCCGTCTATCCCCATGGTCCTTACGGAGTCCCCAGCATCCTCTAGGACGTAAGAGAAAATAGGATTTTAATACCTACCGGTAAATCCTTTTCTCTTAGTCCGTAGAGGATGCTGGGCACCCGTCCCAGTGCGTACTGTGTCTGCAGTTATTAAATAGCCCTTAACTCCAGAACATTTATGTGGAGATGAAAACATCCAAGGAAGACTTGACCATCTTCCTTGGATGTTTTCCCCCTGTGTGACTGCTCTCCAGCCTCGGAGGGTTGCATCCGTGGTCCCTAGGATCCCGTCCTGGATCCCGAACCATCGCCCCTCTAGGTGGTGAGAACTGTGCAGCCACCAATGGAGTGAGATTCTGGTCTTGGAAGACAGGATTATCCTCCGGTGCATGTGTAGGTGGGATCCGGACCACTTGTCCAACAGGTCCCACTGGAACACTCTGGCATGGAACCTGCCAAACTGAATGGCCTCGTAGGCCGCAACCATCTTCCCCAGCAACTGAATGCATTGATGGATTAACACTCTTGCTGGTTTCAGAATTTGTTTGACCAGACTCTGGATCTCCAGAGCCTTTCCACTAGAAGAAAACCTCTTCTGTGTCCAGTATCACTCCCAAAAACAACAACCGCGTCATTGGGACCAACTGCGATTTTGGCAAGTTTAGGAGCCAACCATGTTGTTGAAGAACTGTCAGGGAGAGTAGATGTTTTGCACCAACTGGTCCCTGGATCTCGCCTTTATCAGGAGATCATCCAAGTACGGGATAATTGTGACTCCTTGCTTGCGAAGGAGGACCATCATTTCCGCCATCACCCTGGTGAAAATCCTCGGAGCCGTGGACAGACCAAACGGCAACGTCTGAAATTGGTAATGACAATCCTGAATTGCAAACCTCAGGTAGCTTGATGCAGTGGCTAAATGGGAACATATAAGTAGGAATCCTTTATGTCTACCAAAACCATGAAATCTCATTTATCCCCCGGACTGGAGATCACTACCCTGAGAGATTCCATCTTGAAATTGAATTTCTTTAGGTAGAAATTAAGGGATTTCAGATTTAAGATTGGTCTGACTGAGCCGTCCGGCTTCGGGACCACGAAGAGGCTTGAATAAAAACCTTCTCCCTGCTGACTAAGGCTGATTTGAACAATCGGTGAGGGGGAACGTCTTGAAACCCCAGTTTGTACCCTTGGGACACTATTTGTAAAACCCACGAGTCCAGGTCCGAATGAATCTAGAACTGACTGAAGAGTTTTAGACGTGCCCCCCACTGGTGCGGGCTCCTGCAAGAGAGCCCCAGCGTCATGCAGTGGATTTGGCAGAAGCAGAGGACGATCTCTGCTCCTGCGATCTTGAAGAGGCTACAGACCTCTTCCCTCTTTTCCTTCCTCTACCTGCAAAGAAAGGGGAATCTTAACTTCTTGCATATCTATTGGGCCGAAATGACTGCGTCAGATAATGATGCGTCTTCATCCGTTGAGAGGGAACATAGGGCAAGAAGGATGACTTACCTGCGGGAGCTGCCGAGATCAAATTAACTAGGCCGTCGCCAAACAAGGCTTCACCTTCATAGGGAAGAGACTCCCTTTCTTCTTGGAGTCAGCATCAGCATTCCCTTGGTGAATCCACAATGCCCTCCTATCCAAGACTGCCATGAAATTGGCCCGTGAGCACTTGTGCCCGGTGTAGGATTTTTAAATATGTGTAGTTTACTGTATGCAAGGGTTTAAAACCTTTTAGGAACTGAGCTCTAAGGTGTATTACATGTAGTTTAAAAAAACAAAAAAGGTTTATTTTATGGCAGTAGTTTCCAAACTGGGGTTCTTGCACTGGTAGAATAGTTTGGTGGTCCAGGACCAATTAAAATTATTTATACTTTATTAAATTGGCAAAACCATTCCCTCACAACATAACTGAACCTGAGGATGACATGCTATAAACACAATTTACTTAATTTTATATTTTTTTCTGAATTTCTCAATAAAAAAAACTTTGGCTTAGGGGTGCCGTGAAACAAATTTTGATACTCTAGGGCAGGGGTGTCAAACCCATGGGCCGCATGCCGCCCCCAATGCATCCTTTTGTGGCCCACAGGCCGGGGTCCGGCAGGGGTCCTTTTGTGGCCCGATCACCTTGCTTAGAGCAGGTGGTCCAGGACCAATTCAAAATATTTATAGTTAGTGTTATAGGCAAAACCAGTGCTGTTGGCTGGCAATCATAACATATGTGCACAAGCAGAAGCAAATCCTGTCCCCTACCAAAGGGCCAGTGCTAGGGTGTTTGGCGTCTCCCTGCAAACTATTAATTTGGGCCCTCTCTCCAATACTTAATAAAGGGACAGTGCGCTCCTTAAAAAAAGAAAGTGTGGTATCACAAGGAAGGGGCATGGCCACACAATAGCACCCCAAATCAAAATACGCCACACAGTAGCACTATCTTATTGTCATTACACCGCATGTAATAATAATAATAATAATAATAATACCCACAGTCACAGTGCCCTTTATACACATAACCACCATATCAGTGCAGCTTACACACATAATGCCAACAGTAGCAGTGCCCCTTCTACACATGCCCACGGTGGCAATCCTTTACATGGCAAATATCAACCTGGTTTTGCCATGTAAAGGATTGCCACTTTAAAAACAAACAATCAAACAAAAACAAAAAAACAACAGGAAAAAACACAAAATCTCTCACTTTCTGATTCTCACACCCTATTACATTCCTCCCTATATATTTAAATGTTTCTATTACTGTATGTTCCCTCTTCCCTTCTCCAAACTATACACATCAACATTTTTTAGTATTTCCAGGTAAGTTTTGTGATGTAGGCCATGCACAATTTTAGTTGCCCTAATGTATTTACAGCCTTCTGGAGATATGGCTTCTGGAACTGAACACAGGATTCTAAATGTGGCTGTACCAAGGACCTATACAGTGGCATTACAGGTTGAGTATCCCTTATCCAAAATGCTTGGGACCAGAGGAATTTTGGATATCGGATTTTTCTGTATTTTGGAATAATTGCATACCATAACGAGATATTATGGTGATGGGACCTAAATCTAAGCACAGAAGGCATTTATGTTTCATATACACCTTATACACACAGCCTGAAGGTCATTTTAGCCAATATTTTTTATAACTTTGTGCATTAAACAAAGTGTGTGTACATTCACAGAATTCATTTATGTTTCATATACACCTTATACACACAGTCTGAAGTTCATTTAATACAATATTTTTAATAACTTTGAGTATTAAACAAAGTTTGTGTACACTGAGCCATCAAAACACAAAGGTTTCACTATCTCAGTCTCACTCAAAAAAGTCCGTATTTCGGAATATTCCGTATTTCGGAATATTTGGATATGGGATGCTCAACCTGTATTACTTTTTTCTGCTACTGGTTCTTTAACCTATGCAAACAAGCATCTGACTTGCCTTTCCTATTGCTTTGTTACATTGCTTACCTGAAATAGTAATACTTAGATAGCTTTCCTCTTGCCATTATAATGCCCTTAATATTATAGTTAGCCTTTGCATTTTTGAGACGTGTATGATTTTGCATTTTTTGGCATTAAATGTTGCCATGTTCTTGACCATTCCTCTAGTCCAGGGGCGGAACTGCCAGAGACAACGGAGTCAGTTGCCGCCGGGCTCCAGCCCTAAAGGGGCTTCCTCCATTGCCCCCCCGGCTGTTACGTGCCCTTCCTACTAAATAGACAAAGGCGCTACCAGCAGGGTCTCGCAGTTTGTACATTCCATGCCGTAACACCCTTCTTTCCACCTTCACAATGAAGCTATTGGTACTTTGCAAAAAAAAAAATTATTAGCATTGCAACTCAGCAGATCAATGCAGTGTGCAGCCACACACTCCATATATCTGCTCAGCCACAAAGCTGATTATTTCTTCACAAAGTACAAGGTGAGCTCCAAATAGAATTCTCTAGCTTAGATTATACCTTTCTATGCAAGGGTAAATAGCTCAATTGTTTGACTGCAATGCCACAGGAAATGGTTTGGATCCAAGACAGTGTGACTGAATAATAAGAAACCTTAAGATGAGTTCATGAATGTTGTATAAGTATTAGTGAGAGAAGGGGTCAGGAGCATGCTAGGCTGCAAAAAATAAGGTAGGCTGCAAGTGAAAGTAATGATCTCCTATATATTTTCCCAGATCTGTCACTCTGTGTGGCTAACTCTGGGGGAAGTCACAGCAATGGGCGGAGACGGCAACTGCAGGACGATACACCAGTGCCAGCAGCAGACCGTAACAAAGTGACAGATCAGGGAGAATATATAGGAGGTAGGGAGGTGGCCATGGTACATGGCTGGCCAAGGGACACTAGCTCATGTACCCCTTTACCACTGAGGCTGGCCACCAAGGATGGACCTGTCACCAGTGCACATGCAATAACCTCTTCTGCTGCCCTCTTTGCAACTCAGATTGCCCAGTGCTCCCCTTCGCTAACAGTCCACAAAGTTTCCCCATCTCACGATCTGCCTCCTCACCCCCACTTTCATCTCTACAGCACACGCGCATATCATACAAGATCCCATCATGCGTACGTAGGTCTGAAATGCAAGAGGGAGGTTGGGGGGAGATTGGCATGTGCCAGCAACGCCACACAGCTCACTGTGACCACAGTGGAGAGGCGCTGCAACAGGACAATACACCAACCTCGGAGCAAGGAACTGCGTCGGTCAGGAGGAGAACTATTTCAATAGCATAAAAAGGTTAATGCGTCCCACCCTATGGACACCAGACTCATCAAGTCACTGTTGCCAGAGTCTCATACAATGACTCTGAACCTCTAAGCACACTATTTGACTGTCCACACCCTGCTGTGCCTATTACCCATCTCCTCCACCACCCTCAACACTGACCCACACATCATTCACCCACAGAGATACAATAAAGGTAGTTTGGATAAATTAGCTAAATGAAATGGATTTAACCAATTTATATAAATTTTTGGATGTTTTCCAGTGTTTGTGAGCAAATGGTCAATTGTCATTTGCTGCCACATATTAGCATAATTTTGTTTCAACTAGAAAAAAAAATTGGACAGATAATCTAAGTGTGGATCCAGTTTAAAGGTCCGTATTCACGGCCCGATTTTGGGGAGAGATGTGTGCTGAGCGAACTGCTCAGCACACATCTCTCCCCCCGCTCAGCACAGCGTGATGTGTGCTGAGCGTACGGGGGGTGGGGGGGGCGCTCATTTCACCCCCTGTGTAGGGCATTCTGTGTGTATCCAGCTTAACAGGTGTGAGCATCATACAACTACTGACTTGCGAGTAACTATACAGCAGCTCCATACCTTGTGACTTGAAGAAACACCAGTTAACCCCGGGAATGCTGCAGTCAAAGCAACAATTCCTCTTCTTACATTCCGCTGCACTTATTGTGGGGTAGCCGCAATCCCTTCTGCTGTACGGTTCCACATTACATTGTTTCTTGTCACTTCCTGTTGATGCAGTAAGGAAACATCCAGGAATTACAGCAGCTTAGTTTTTTTTTTTTTAACTGGGGCAATTTAGCTAGATCACAGGGCAATTTAGCTCCTTTGGTCCTTTTTTAGGACCAGTTAATCAGACAGTTGAGCAAACTGAAAAACAGCTAACAGGAAATTTCCACTTAAATGGTATTTTCTAATCTTATCTGACCATGACTAAGAATAAAGGATACACAAGATAAACTCTTAGAGCCATGGACCTTATCCATGTTTAAGCTCCATCAAATCTGTAATCAATAGCACTACATGCTCCCACTTTACCACTGTACTATATACTCTACCTGTGTTTTTAAGGTAAAAACACCATTTAACCCCAGTGACACTTGAATTAAGGCAGCAGCCTCTGGAATAGCATTCCTTAGCATTAATCCCAGGAAATCTGCAATCTTCACGCTCTTTGATAGCCATGCTACATTGCTGTTTACTTGGATGGAGCAGAGAGCACAACATCAGGACATAGGAAATATTACAATGCATGATAAGAAAGGTGTGAGCTCTACAGCAAGGCCTCTAACCCTTTGCCAGTGCCAAATACATAGGGCTTAACTCAGATCTGATCACAGCAGCAAATGTATTAGCTAAAACAATGTACACTGCAGGGGGGGGGGGTGTATAATATGTGCAGAGAGAGTTAGATTTTGGTGCGGTGTGTTCAAACTGAAATCTAAATTGCAGTGTAAAAACAAAACAGCCAGTATTTACCCTGCACACAAACAATATAACCCACCTAAATCTCTCTGCAAATGTTATATCTGCCCCCCCCCCCCCCCATCCCTGCAGTGCACATGGTTTTGCCCACTAGCTAACAAATTTGCTGCATCTGGGAATTACAGCAGCTTAATATTTCTTTTTACAGAAGGTTCAGCAAATTAAATTATTTAGTGAAATACTGTAATCATAACAGTTACAGGGATATTGTAGGTAGATTTATTGTCAGTGGATAAATGTAAAAATTAAACCCTTAGGCATAGTTCCAAAATGCTGTCATTGCAATCCAGATTTTAAGGATATCATGCTTGAGCACAGGTGACTTAATTAGAACTTCGGTCAATGTGAATTAACCATTGGACTCAACCATGGTTATCCTTAAAACCCAGGGGTCTATTTAAGATCGATCTTAATCGATGTTGGGCTTCCAGGTTGAAAAAAACACACACATTTACTAACATTTTAAAATTTATATAAAAAAATCATCTGTTCGTAAATGCAGTGCACATGGTTTTGCCCAACTGCTAACAAAAATCCTGCTGCGATCAACTCAGAATTACCCCCCATGGCCCTCATTCCGAGTTGTTCGCTCGCAAGCTGCTTTTAGCAGCATTGCACACGCTAAGCTGCCGCCTACTGGGAGTGAATCTTAGCATCTTAAAATTGCGAACGAAAGATTTGCAATATTGCGATAAGACATCTCTGTGCAGTTTCTGAGTAGCTCGAGACTTACTCTGCCAGTGCGATCAGTTCAGTGCTTGTCGTTCCTGGTTTGACGTCACAAACACACCCAGCGTTCGCCCAGACACTCCTCCATTTCTCCAGCCACTCCCGCGTTTTTCCCAGAAACGGTAGCATTTTTTCCCACACGCCCCTAAAGCGGCCTGTTTCCGCCCAGAAACACCCACTTCCTGTCAATCACATTACGATCACCAGAACGATGAAAAAACCGTGAGTAATATTCCTAACTGCATAGCAAATTTACTTGGCGCAGTCGCAGTGTGAACATTGCGCATGCGCATTAAGCGGAAAATCGCTGCGATGCGAAGAAAATTACCGAGCGAACAACTCGGAATGACCACCTATGTGCACTGCAGGGAAGGCAGATTTAACATGTGCAGAGAGAGTTAGATTTGGGTGTGGTGTGTTCAATCTGCAATCTAATTTGCAGTGTAAAAATAAAGCAGTCAGTATTTACCCTGCACAGAAACAAAATAACTCACCCAAATCTAACTCTTTCTGCACATGTTATATCTGCCTCCCCTGCAGTACACATGGTTTTGCCCAACTGCTAACAAAATTCCTGCTGCGATCATCTTGGAATTACCCCCATCGATTGATGTTTTCACACTGCTCGTGTATATAAGACATAGGGCCTAATTCAGTTTGGATCGTAATACGCGTTCCAACCGCAAAAACTATGAAGAGGATGGGGGCATATACGCAGGGTCCATCCTGTGCGTGTGCCTACATTTTCTCCGGGTGCCCCGCAGAAAATGCGAATGCCTCTGCCTGTCAATCAGTAGAGGGCGTACCTTCGCAGGTATATCGCGATCTTGAGCCATGTCTCCCATTTTTGTCATTATAGGTGCTCTGTGAGCTGCTGGCCATGCCCCAGCCCCTCTGTCTCCCGTGAATAGACATTGAGGCTTATTCAGACCAGATCGCTTCAATTTATTTTCAGCCAGCGGGCAATCTGGTCTGCACTGCACATGCGTATGCGCCACAATGCGTAAGTGCGACGGTCCGGAGATCACAAGAAGATTGACAAGAAGAGGGTGTTTGTGTGGGTGGCAACTGAATGTTTCTAGGGAGTGTCCGGAAAAACACTGGAGGGACCCGGCGTTTTGTGGGAGGATTTGTGACGTCACCTCAATGGCTGAGTAAGTGCTGAGCTGTGCAGCTCTTGTGCACATGTGATCACACACCTGCACAGCAAATTTTCCCTTCCGCTGTAGGCGGCAACTACCTGATTACAGGGATGCAAAAAACACACCCTAGCGATCAGGTCTGAATTACCCACAATGTGCATATTTGCAGAGCAACAAGCTACAGGGAGCCTTCCACCCCCCCCCCCTTCCCCATGGGAAGGGGGGGGGTTGTTTGGGTTAGCTGGACATTCCCCAAAAAAGTGACTGTCCTGCAAAAATTGGGATAGTTGGGAGGTATGTTCAAATACATTTATTGTTTTGCATGCAGGGTAAATACTGGCTTCTTTGACATTTAGCCACAAATGCTGCACAGCTGAATTACAGTATTACACTGCAATTAACAGTTATGCTAGGACATTCCCCCTCCCAAATCTACCTCTCTCTGCATGTTACATCTGTCCCACAGTGGCGTGCAGTGAGGTCAGTGGCTAGTGAGGCACTACAGCCATAATGTCCGCCGAATCCTGCCGATGACCCTTAGCCAATGCCCGCTACTGCCTCTGAGCCGATACCCGCTGCCACCGCCAATGGCTTACAAACTCGCCCACAATCAACTGACCCAGCCCTCCACCACTAATTTCTATCTCAGTCCGATGCCGCCAATGCCCGCTGCCTGCCTGCTCATTGTTCTCGTTATATATTATAAATTTTTAAAGAAAAAAAAAATGAGTGTTTGGGACTGGGAAGGGTGAGGGAGGAGGACATGAATGCAATTTTGTTGTCCAGGGCTTCCATTAACTTAAAGGAGAAGGGTCTGAATGGGTTAAAAAAAATGCGTGAGGTCCCCCCTCCTTAGTATAACCAGCCTCGGGCTCTTTGAGCCGGTCCTGGTTATTTAAATACTGGGGGAAAAATTGGACAGGGGTTCCCCGTATTTAGACAACTAGCACCGGGCTCTTAGACCGGTCCAGGTTCCAAAAATACGTGGGACAATAGATGTAGGGGTCCCCCATATTTTTAAAACCAGCACCGGGCTCCACTAGCCAGAGAGATAATGCCACAGCCGGGGGACACTTTTATGTAGGCCCTTAAATCAAGAGGTTCCTCCCCTCGAGGCACCCAAGGGCCAGGGGTGAAGCCCGAGGCTGTCCCCAGCACCCCTGGGTGGTGGGTGCCGGGCTGATAGCCATGTGTGTAAAAAAAGAATATTGTTTTTTCGTTGTGGAACTACAAGGCCCAGCAAGCCTCCCCCGCTTGCTGGTACTTGGAGAACCTCAAGTACCAGCAGGCGGGGAAATAACGGGCTTGCTGGTACCTGTAGTTCTACAACAACAAAAAATACCCAAATAAAAACACAAACACACACAGCGTGACAGTAAAATTATTGAGACAGGCTGTAGCATGTGGGTGCATGTAACCCTATAAAAGTGATGGATTGGGTGACTATTACAATACCCACTGTTGCTGTCTGAAAAATGATGGATTTATAGATTGCTCTGCCGAGACATGTTTTTTTCTAAAATGCACCACAGGTATGGATGGATAGTATACTTGACGACACAGAGGTAGGTAGAGCAGTGGCCTACTGTACCGTACTGCTAAATATTATATTATTTATTATTATTATTATCCTTTATTTATATGGCGCCACAAGGGTTCCACAGTGCCCAATTACAGAGTACATAAACAAATAATCAAACAGGAAAACAGCAACTTACAGTTGACGACAATATAGGACAAGTACAGGGTAAATAAACATAGCTACATCAGCAGATGACACTGGAATAAGTATCAGGTGGCAGAAGACTGATGGATTTGGTGCAGCTGAAGATTATTAAAGTAAGAAAAGAGTAAGCACATGAGGGAAGAGGGCCCTGCTCGTGAGAGCTTACATTCTTAAAGGGAGGGGTAGACAGACAGGGGTGAGACAGATGGGGTACATAGAGAGCATGGAACAGAGGTTTAGGATGAGATTTGGCTGGGTTTGGTGAAGAAGTGGGTCTTGAGAGCCCGTTTGAAGTTTTGTAGAGAGGTGGAGAGTCTGAGGGGGAGAGGTAGGGAATTCCAGAGAAGTGGTGCAGCACGTGAAAAATCTTGGAGGTAGGAGTGGGAGGAAGTAATCCGTAGGCAGGAGAGTCGGTGTGCATTAGCAGAGCGAAGAGGACGGGTGGGAGTGTAAAGCGAGATAAGATCAGAGATGTAGATGGGAGAGGAGTGGGTGAGGGCTTTGTAAGCAAGTGTGAGAAGCTTGAAATGGATTCTGAAAGGGAAGGGGAGCCAGTGAAGGACTAGTAAGAGAGGAGAGGTGGACGTAGTGCGTTTGGTGAGGAAAATGAGCCGGGCAGCAGCATTGAGGATAGATTGGAGTGGAGAGAGGTATTTGTCAGGAATGCCAGTCAGGAAGAGATTACAGCAGTCCAGTCTGGAGATGACCAGTGAGTGGATAAGAGTCTTAGTAGCATCCTGGGTCAGAAAAAGTCTGATCCTGGAAATATTTTTTAGATGAAAACGGCAGGTTTGTGAGAGGTGCTGAATGTGTGGTTTGAAGGAGAGGGAGGAGTCAAGGATTACTCCAAGACAGCGCGCTTGGGGGGTAGAGGAGATAGTAGTGCCATCAATAGATAATGAGATTGTAGGAGGTGAGATTATGCGGGAGGGAGGGAAGATGATCAGCTCGGTCTTAGACATGTTAAGTTTAAGAAAGCGCTGGGACATCCAGGAAGAGATAGCAGAGAGACAGTTGGAGATACGAGTGAGGAGAGTAGGGGAGAGGTCTGGAGAGGAAAGATAGATTTGAGTGTCATCAGCATAGAGATGATATTGGAAACCAAAAGAACTAATGAGCTTACCTAGTGAGGACGTATAGAGAGAGAAGAGAAGAGGACCAAGGACAGAACCTTGGGGTACCCCTACAGTTAGTGGAAGTGAGGGGGAGGTGGAGTCATGAGAGGAGACAGAGAATGAACGGTCAGAAAGGTAGGACGACAACCAAGAGAGGGCAGTGTTACGCAGACCAATGGAGTGAAGGATTTGCAGTAGGAGAGGATGGTCTACAGTGTCAAAAGCAGCAGAGAGATCAAGTAGAATAAGTAGAGAGTAGTGTCCCTTAGATTTAGCAGCATGGAGGTCATTGCATACTTTTGTAAGGGCAGTTTCAGTGGAGTGGAGAGGACGGAAGCCAGACTGGAATGGGTCAAGCAGTGAGTGTGAGGAAAGAAAGGAAGTAAGGCGGTTGTAGACAATACGCTCAAGGAGTTTGGAGGCAAAAGGGAGGAGAGAGATGGGTCGGTAGTTGGAGAGAGTGTTTGGATCAAGGGTAGGTTTTTTAAGAATAGGAGAGATGAGAGCGTGCTTGAAGGCAGAGGGGACAGTGCCTGATGAGAGGGAGAGATTGAGAAGGTGGGAAAGATGGGAACAAGCAGAAGAAGAGAGGTGGCAAAGGAGGCGGGAGGGGATAGGGTCAAGTGGTGAGGGGACAGGAACGAATGAGGGCCATGACTTCCTCTCCAGATGCATGGGAGAAAGATGACAGAGTTGGTGCGAGGGATGGGGAGGGTTGGTAAGGGATGGGAGAAGGCTGGTTACTGATAGTCTGGTGTGATGTGATGTCCTGACGTATGGAGTCAATTTTGGATGTGAAGTAAGTGGCAAAGTCAAGAGCAGAGAGTGAGGAAGGGAGATGAGGTGGAGGTGGGCAGAGGAGTGAGTTGAGAGTGGCAAAGAGGCGCCGGGGGTTGGAAGACTGGGAGGAGATTAGGTTCTTGAAGTATGACTGTTTAGCAAGAGAAAGGGCAGCACTGAAGGATGAGAGCATAAGTTTGAAATGGAGGAAGTCTGCCTTAGAGCGTGATTTCCTCCAGTGTCGCTCAGCAGTACATGAGCATTTTTGCAGATATCTGGTGCATTTGGTGTGCCAGGGTTGAGGTGTTAATTTGCAAGGGTGAATAGTCGTTGGAGGAGCAACAGAGTCAAGAGCAGAAGTAAGGGAAGCATTGTATGTGGAAGTGGCTTGTTCAGGCCATGAGAGAGAGAGAATAGGAGAGAGAAGTGAGTCAAACAGGGAGGAAAGGAATGTGGTGTCAATAGCTTCAATGTTACGCTTAGTGATGGTAGCCTTAGGAGGTAGAGATGGGGAAGTCGAGAGAGATAGGTTGAAGGAGAGCAGGTGGTGGTCAGAGAGGGGAAATGGGGAGTTGGAAAAATCAGAAATATCACAGCGGTGAGTGAAGACCAGATCCAGTGAGCTCCCATTCACATGGGAGGGTGAGGAGGTCCACTGGGAGAGACCAAGTGAAGAGGTGAGGTTAAGGAGTTTAGAGGCAGGGGATTGTGTGGGGATGTCAATAGGGATGTTGAAATCGCCTAGGATAATGGTGGGAATGTCAGAAGAGAGGAAGTGAGGAAGCCAGGAAGCAAAGTTGTCGATGAATTTGGAAGCAGTGCCAGGGGGGCGGTAAATGACAGCTACTCTAAGATGGACTGGTTGGAAGAGGCATATGGCGTGGACCTCAAATGTAGAGAATATAAGGGATGGTTCTGGTGGTATGAGTTGGTAGGAGTAACTAGAAGGTAAAAGGACCCCAACACCACCCCCATGGCGACCCCCAGGTCGGGGTGTGTGTGTGAATGTAAGGCCCCCAGCAGAGAGAGCAGCAGCAGAAGTAGTGTCAGAGGGCGTAATCCAAGTTTCAGTAATGGCTAGTAGGTGTAGGGAGTTGGAAATGAAAAGGTCATGAGTGGGGACCAGTTTGTTACAAACAGATCTGGCATTCCAGAGGGCACAGGATAGGGGGTATGAGTTTGTGGGAGAGATGTGAATTAGATTTTCAGGGTTGCTGTAGCGATGAGGTGGGATTAACTTTGAGGGCAGGGATGATGAGAGAGTAGTGATGGTACGGGTGCCTGAGCTAGGAGGGGAAACTGCAGGAGGTGGGCAGGGAGGGAGGTCAGTGTGATGTGGATGGGGGTGTGGGGAGGTGACAGGGAAGGGAGAGAGGGAGCAGGGCTGAGTTGTGGGGTAGCAGGACCATGGGGCAGAGGTGAATGAAAGTGGGGTAACAGGAAAGGTGGGGGAAGGAAACAGAGGGATGGAGGGGAGACAGAGGAGGGGAGAGAGGAGGAGGTGGAGGAGACTAGTGGGGGAAGGATAAAGATACATTATTAGGTAGACACTGAGTGATGTGGGGAGTATAAGAAAACCTTGACATAGTGTTAAGTAGGTAAATAGGTTGAAGTAGTGGAAGTAGGAGAGGAGACTGTAAGGCAATCCGAGCAGAAGAATTGCAGAAATGCAGGTGAGAAAAGCAGTGTAGGCTCAAGGGGTGTAGATTTAGTATGAAATGAGTCAAAAGCGTAGATAAAGTGGGTGCAGAAATGTATTTGGAGTGTAAGAAATGAAAGGATTGTGAGAGGTTTAAGAAGCAATGGTAATTATGTTAGATGTTTTAAGTGTTTGCAGGTAAAATTGCATTGGTGCAGCTGTGCTTAAAAAACAAAATTACAATAATACAGATACAGGCATTTGTAGGTGAAATGGATGGTTTATGAAATGTCCAAGTAAGGTAGTTCTGTGCTATGTAATCAGATGCAACAATCAGGAGGTGAGTGATCTGAGGAGTAAGTGACTCACATTTGTTATTAGTTCTTCAGTTTTCTTTGTTTTGTTAGATTGGTGTGCTTCTGTTTTCCTTCTTTTTCACTTTCGATTGAACGCTGATTGAACACTGCTGTTATGTGTCAATTTTATCACGCTTTGATAAAAATGCACGCTTAGATCAATAAATGCACAGCCAAATGGCTTTGCACAGCCTACACCATTGGACTTAAGTAGAAGACTATTACAAGTGAAACCAATAATTGAAATCTGTAACCACACCCCACCCCCTCAAATGCCAGGCAATAAATTACCTTAAAAACAACAACCAGGCATTCCACAAAGATTAAACTGGGTCTATATCATTCAAAACTTTAAAAAAGTACTTCAAAATCACATACTATGCAATAATGTTTCAATTTGCATTACCCAGCAGAATTAGCTTTGCATATATAGATATAGTGCAGCAGAATATATTGGTGGTTGTAGTCAATTGTAATTACCTGGAGGTGACAAGAAGAGAAGAAACGTCAATTCACAATCGATATCAGCTGAAGATAAATTAATGCTGATTGAACACTGCTGTTATGTGTCAATTTTATCACGCTTTGATAAAAATGCATGCTTAGATCAATAAATGCACAGCCAAACGGCTTTGCACAGCCTACACCATTGGACTTAAGTAGAAGACTATTACAAGTGAAACCAATAATTGAAATCTGTAACCACACCCCACCCCCTCAAATGCCAGGCAATAAATTACCTTAAAAACAACAACCAGGCATTCCACAAAGATTAAACTGGGTCTATATCATTCAAAACTTTAAAAAAGTACTTCAAAATCACATACTATGCAATAATGTTTCAATTTGCATTACCCAGCAGAATTAGCTTTGCATATATAGATATAGTGCAGCAGAATATATTGGTGGTTGTAGTCAATTGTAATTACCTGTAGGTGACAAGAAGAGAAGAAACGTCAATTCACAATTGATATCAGTTGAAGATAAATTAATGCTGATTGAACACTGCTGTTATGTGTCAATTTTATCACGCTTTGATAAAAATGCACGCTTAGATCAATAAATGCACAGCCAAACGGCTTTGCACAGCCTACACCATTGGACTTAAGTAGAAGACTATTACAAGTGAAACCAATAATTGAAATCTGTAACCACACCCCACCCCCTCAAATGCCAGGCAATAAATTACCTTAAAAACAACAACCAGGCATTCCACAAAGATTAAACTGGGTCTATATCATTCAAAACTTTAAAAAAGTACTTCAAAATCACATACTATGCAATAATGTTTCAATTTGCATAACCCAGCAGAATTAGCTTTGCATATATAGATCTAGTGCAGCAGAATATATTGGTGGTTGTAGTCAATTGTAATTACCTGTAGGTGACAAGAAGAGAAGAAACGTCAATTCACAATCGATATCAGCTGAAGATAAATTAACGCTGATTGAACGCTGCTGTTATGTGTCAATTTTATCACGCTTTGATAAAAATGCACGCTTAGATCAATAAATGCACAGCCAAACGGCTTTGCACAGCCTACACCATTGGACTTAAGTAGAAGACTATTACAAGTGAAACCAATAATTGAAATCTGTAACCACACCCCACCCCCTCAAATGCCAGGCAATAAATTACCTTAAAAACAACAACCAGGCATTCCACAAAGATTAAACTGGGTCTATATCATTCAAAACTTTAAAAAAGTACTTCAAAATCACATACTATGCAATAATGTTTCAATTTGCATTACCCAGCAGAATTAGCTTTGCATATATAGATATAGTGCAGCAGAATATATTGGTGGTTGTAGTCAATTGTAATTAACTGTAGGTGACAAGAAGAGAAGAAACGTCAATTCACAATCGATATCAGCTGAAGATAAATTAACGCTGATTGAACGCTGCTGTTATGTGTCAATTTTATCACGCTTTGATAAAAATGCACGCTTGGATCAATAAATGCACAGCCAAACGGCTTTGCACAGCCTACACCATTGGACTTAAGTAGAAGACTATTACAAGTAAAACCAATAATTGAAATCTGTAACCAAACCCCCCCCCCCCACCTCAAATGCCAGGCAATAAATTACCTTAAAAACAACAACCAGGCATTCCACAAAGATTAAACTGGTTCTATATCATTCAAAACTTTAAAAAAGTACTTCAAAATCACATACTACGCAATAATGTTTCAATTTGCATTACCCAGCAGAATTAGCTTTGCATATATAGATATAGTGCAGCAGAATATATTGGTGGTTGTAGTCAATTGTAATTACTCAGCAGAATTAGCTTTGCATATATAGATATAGTGCAGCAGAATATATTGGTGGTTGTAGTCAATTGTAATTACCCAGCAGAATTAGCTTTGCAAATATAGATATAGTGCAGCAGAATATATTGGTGGTTGTAGTCAATTGTAATTACCCAGCAGAATTAGCTTTGCATATATATAGTGCAGCAGAATATATTGGTGGTTGTAGTAAATTGTAATTACCCAGCAGCAGCTCTACTGCACTCAACATCACCAGTGCTCACAATATATATAATGCTATATACTATGCCATAGTGGTGCTTACTATATAACACCTCCTACTGCGTTCCCCCTGGCAATGAGCATGACACCCAGAGAGTGAAACCCCTGGCAATGAGCATGACACCCAGCACGTGAAACTCTTGGCGTTGAGCAGTTTTTGTAAAAGTAATTAGAAGCTTTACTGTAGGGCATAGTGTATCACAGATATTGTGGTGAGTGACATAATATGTTCCAAAGGGCATTAATGTGTGGGGCTTAACATGGTGGAAATTACTGTACTTTTTTCCTTGTGGTGGCCGAGGTCTGTTGGTGCAGGGTCAAGAACTAGGGTGTAAGGTAGTCTTTGCCTGCAAGGCTACGCTCATTTTATGGAGACCATACCCATACATTTAAGTGTGGCATATACCTGCGCTTGCTCGCGGGGTGAGAACATCTCCCTAATTGAATTCAGCGATATGAATAGAGGTTGTGCAGCAGCCACAGAAAGGGTTAATCTCTGCAGCTTGTCACTAAATTACATTGTTGCAATTTTAGCTGGGAGCTGCAATAATTACTCTAATACATAACACAGCCAACACTTCTATATTCACACAATATACTGCATGGTGAATATAGAAGTGGTGCTTGCTAAACAGCACCTCCTACTGCATTCCACATCACCGCTGGTCACACTCATATCAGGCCCATAATGCTGTATACTATGCCATAGTGGTGCTTACTATATAACACCAGGTGCTGTGCAGTGGTCAAAACACACTAACTGGTCCCATGCTGTTGTTGAACTAAAGGCCTATACACACGATGAGATTCGGTCTATGCTAATAGGTTTAAAAAGGTTACATAAAAGCTACTTTATGTATTTATTCATTAAAGTTTTTAAGTTGTATTTTACAACCATACAATGATATGATATATAATGTATCGTATAATCATTACATAATGTTGATGGCATTGAATTGTCTCTGCCTTGACTAGTGGCAGCAGCTTCAGCACTAGGTGGAAGTGGATCTTGATCTTTCCCTATTTTACCCTCCACCTTTTTGTTCTCCATTTTTTAATGTGTGGAATTATATGCCAGTAATATATCTGGAATTAGACGGTGGTAATGTCTGGAATTAGATACCACTAGATAGATACCAGATATCACTGTGACTGGAATGATGACATATGCACAGTGACAGGACACTACCACAGCACCCTACAGCAGCCATATGCGGCACAAGACACTGGAGTATTAGTAATGTACTGTAGTATACTGAGCACCACAAGACAATGAGCAGTGATACGGAGCACTGATGAGGATACTAGAACTGACACTGAGCAGCAAGATGCAGCACTGGACTATTAGTAATGTACTCTAGTATACTGAGCACCACATTGCAGCACAAGACAATGAGCAGTGATACTGAGCACTGATGAGGATACTACTGAGAACTGACACTGAGCAGGAGAGACACACTACAATTTCATCTTGCGCCTCTTTTTTTATTTATCTTTGCATCATGTGCTGTTTGGGGCTATTTTTTTAAGTGCCATCCTGTCTGACACTGCAGTGCCACTCCTAGATGGGCCAGGTGTTTGTGCTGCCCACTTGGGTCGCTTAGCTTAGTCATCCAGGGACCTTGGTGCAAATTTTAGGACTAAAAATAATATTGGGAGGTGTGAGGTGTTCAGAATAGACTGGAAAGGAGTAGAAATTATGGTTATTGAGCTTAATACTATAGGATCAAAATTACCCCCAAATTCTATGATTTTAGCTGTTTGAGGTTTTAAAAAAAAATCACCCGAATACAAAACCCGAAAGGGTGGTTTTGCCAAAACGCGTCCATATCCAAAACACAACTGCGGATCCGAAACCAAAACCAAAACATGAAACACGAAAAATGCCCGCTGCACATCTCTAGTTAGGGGAGAAGCATGTAGCCTTGTAGACTATGCACAGCTATATCTAGAAAAATATACGATCTAATCTTTAACCAACCAATGCAAGAAAGTATTTAATGTGAAAATACGAAACACTAGACTAATTGGAGGTGCGCCCTAAAGCAAATTACAATGTTAGGATTAGGGGGTTCGGAAAGACCTCTAGTGTAAACACTACTATATACATTTTAAGATAGGAAGGTACAAATTACATATTCACATTGCATCTATGGGCTGGATTCAAGTGTCCCTTTCCTCCCTCAATCGTGCCCGTCAGCAGCTATTCTAATGTTGCTGCCAACGGGTGCGACATGTTTATTTCAGCTCGCTACCCCCAGGGGAAACAAGCTGAAATGTGTGCAAAGAGACCCATTTGGGCAACCAAACGGTGTCTTTTCATGATCGCGCCCATTACTTTATTCAGGTTTAGGTGCTACAGCCTGTCTCAATAATTTTACTGTCACGCTGTGTGTGTTTGTGTTTTTATTTGGGTATTTTTTGTTGTTGTAGAACTACAGGTACCAGCAAGCCCGTTATTTCCCCGCCTGCTGGTACTTGCGGTTCTCCAAGTACCAGCAAGCGGGGGAGGCTTGCTGGGCCTTGTAGTTCCACAACGAAAAAACAATATTCTTTTTTTACACACATGGCTATCAGCCCGGCACCCACCACCCAGGGGTGCTGGGGACAGCCTCGGGCTTCACCCCTGGCCCTTGGGTGCCTCGAGGGGAGGAACCTCTTGATTTAAGGGCCTACATAAAAGTGTCCCCCGGCTGTGGCATTATCTCTCTGGCTGCATGGTGAATATAGAAGTGGTGCTTGCTAAACAGCACCTCCTACTGCATTCCACATCACCGCTGGTCACACTCATATCAGGCCCATAATGCTGTATACTATGCCATAGTGGTGCTTACTATATAACACCAGGTGCTGTGCAGTGGTCAAAACACACTAACTGGTCCCATGCTGTTGTTGAACTAAAGGCCTATACACACGATGAGATTCGGTCTATGCTAATAGGTTTAAAAAGGTTACATAAAAGCTACTTTATGTATTTATTCATTAAAGTTTTTAAGTTGTATTTTACAACCATACAATGATATGATATATAATGTATCGTATAATCATTACATAATGTTGATGGCATTGAATTGTCTCTGCCTTGACTAGTGGCAGCAGCTTCAGCACTAGGTGGAAGTGGATCTTGATCTTTCCCTATTTTACCCTCCACCTTTTTGTTCTCCATTTTTTAATGTGTGGAATTATATGCCAGTAATATATCTGGAATTAGACGGTGGTAATGTCTGGAATTAGATACCACTAGATAGATACCAGATATCACTGTGACTGGAATGATGACATATGCACAGTGACAGGACACTACCACAGCACCCTACAGCAGCCATATGCGGCACAAGACACTGGAGTATTAGTAATGTACTGTAGTATACTGAGCACCACAAGACAATGAGCAGTGATACGGAGCACTGATGAGGATACTAGAACTGACACTGAGCAGCAAGATGCAGCACTGGACTATTAGTAATGTACTCTAGTATACTGAGCACCACATTGCAGCACAAGACAATGAGCAGTGATACTGAGCACTGATGAGGATACTACTGAGAACTGACACTGAGCAGGAGAGACACACTACAATTTCATCTTGTGCCTCTTTTTTTATTTATCTTTGCATCATGTGCTGTTTGGGGCTATTTTTTTAAGTGCCATCCTGTCTGACACTGCAGTGCCACTCCTAGATGAGCCAGGTGTTTGTGCTGCCCACTTGGGTCGCTTAGCTTAGTCATCCAGGGACCTTGGTGCAAATTTTAGGACTAAAAATAATATTGGGAGGTGTGAGGTGTTCAGAATAGACTGGAAAGGAGTAGAAATTATGGTTATTGAGCTTAATACTATAGGATCAAAATTACCCCCAAATTCTATGATTTTAGCTGTTTGAGGTTTTAAAAAAAAATCACCCGAATACAAAACCCGAAAGGGTGGTTTTGCCAAAACGCGTCCATATCCAAAACACAACTGCGGATCCGAAACCAAAACCAAAACATGAAACACGAAAAATGCCCGCTGCACATCTCTAGTTAGGGGAGAAGCATGTAGCCTTGTAGACTATGCACAGCTATATCTAGAAAAATATACGATCTAATCTTTAACCAACCAATGCAAGAAAGTATTTAATGTGAAAATACGAAACACTAGACTAATTGGAGGTGCGCCCTAAAGCAAATTACAATGTTAGGATTAGGGGGTTCGGAAATACCTCTAGTGTAAACACTACTATATACATTTTAAGATAGGAAGGTACAAATTACATATTCACATTGCATCTATGGGCTGGATTCAAGTGTCCCTTTCCTCCCTCAATCGTGCCCGTCAGCAGCTATTCTAATGTTGCTGCCAACGGGTGCGACATGTTTATTTCAGCTCGCTACCCCCAGGGGAAACAAGCTGAAATGTGTGCAAAGAGACCCATTTGGGCAACCAAACGGTGTCTTTTCATGATCGCGCCCATTACTTTATTCAGGTTTAGGTGCTTTGTGCACCTAAACCAGAGTGTAATGGGCGCAATAATTGAGGGCATTTGAATTTCCCTTATATGTGTGTGTGTGTGATATACACACAGACACACATACTGTATTTCTTTATATAATGGACACCTCAGTTTCTATTCATTCATGTCCTGCCCCCTACTCTGTCAGACCCCTTCCCCTCTACTTTTCTGACCCCAAACGCCACTCATTCTTGTTGAGTGCTGGTGGGCCCATTCAGAATTTTGCTATGGGGCCCACAAAGGTCTAGTTACGCCACTGGGCAGGGTTATAGAGGAGGCGGTGCAAGGCATCCTGGGAACAGTCAAAGCTTTAGCCTGTTGGTGCCTTGGATCAAGATCCAACTCTACACCCCGATGTTAGTGTAGTGCCTTTTGGGGTTAAGGTTTTACAGAAAGTTACAGGTTTTTTTAATTTAGTAAAATATGCCCCATTTTAAAGATAGGGCATTTACATTTGTTGCACCTGTGCAGTACATAGCAGCCTGCAGGGCATGTACAGTGGCTTCATTTGGGTGCACATACATTGCCGGCTCCTGGTCGCAAACTGAAATTATTGTGTGTAAGTGGAATTAGCGGTGTTTATGTCATACAGGGGGGTGGGGGAGGTTTGTGGTTGGTGGGGGGCACGCTGTGTGATTATTATCCTGCATCTATACATACATGCGCTAACACCTGGACATACACTGATGTACCCACACCTAATATCCATACATACACGCCCTGACACCTGGACATACACCAACATTCCCACACCTGCATCTATACATACACATGCTGACACCTGGACATACACCAACATACAAGCACCTGCATCTATATATACACGCGCTGACAAATGGACATACACCGACGTACCCACACTTGCATCTATACATACATGCACTGACATCTGGACATACAAGCACCTGCATCTATACATACACGCGCTGACACCTGAACCTACACTGACGTTCCCACACCTGCATCTATACATACACATTCTGACACCTGGACATACACAGACGTACCCACACCTGCATCTATACATACACGCGTTGACACCTGGACGTACACTGACGTACACACACCTACATCTATATATGCATGGATGCAAATGTGGGTACGTCTGTATACGTCCAGGTGTTAGCATGTGTATGTATAGATGTTAGGTGTGGGTACATCAGTGTATGTCCAGGTGTCAGCACATGTATGTATAGATTCACATGTGGGTAAGCCGGTGTACGTCCACGTGTCAGCATGTGTAGGTATAGATGCAGGTGTGGGTACGTTGGTGTACGTTTAGGGGTCAGCGTGTTTATGTATAGATGTTGGTGTGTGTATGTCAGTGTACGTACAGATATAGGTGTGTGACTGTGTATGTATGTATGTATGTATGTATGTATATGTATAGAGGAAGGTGTGATACATACATATAACACATACATGATAGATACATACATATATCACACACACGATAGATAGATAGATAGATAGATAGATAGATAGATAGAACACATACATACAAGATAGATACATACATACATACATACATGATAGATACATATATATACACACACATACGAACGATAGATAGATAGATAGATAGATAGATAGATAGATAGATAGATAGATAGATAGATAGATAGATAGATACATATATATATATATATATATATCACAAACATATATGATTCATACATATATCACACACACATACATGATACATACATGAGAAAGACCTGGGATGGTGATGAGGCCAGGGCCCCCTGCTGATGTTGCGTTGAGGAAGGCAGTGTTCCAGGGCGGATGCCAGTCGGGGAGAGCGCCGCGCAGCCCGGGAAAAATACTGCTGAGGAGCTACATCTGGAAGAGCCCCTGGGAGGGAGAGTGCCACATGCCCCATCCTGCGTGGCAGACTCTGCAGGCCTGCACATGGGAAGGGAGGTCTCTGGCCACACATACTCACCCTTCTGCTGAAGCCCCGCTGCTGTCCCCATCAGCGCTCTCCAGCGGGGAGCGGGGCCAGGATGAACCTTAACCTGTGAGAACTATCTTCATGATCAAGAGATCTCATATGCAAGATAAGTATGTGTTGGGATAGGGCTGGGGAGGGCGGCTGCTCGGGCACACCCCCGTCAAGTTAAGGAGATTTAACTGAGGAAGCACAAGGGAACTCTTGTCTGGGGACAACAACTGCAGGGAGACCACATCTTTTCAGATGAACATGGGAGGGCGGAAGGCTGCCTAATACTGAAGCACCCTCAGACATTAAACCATATGCAACAACTATTGCAAGCATTCCTGGGGGAAGGTCTGCAGCAGACGGATTTGCATACGGTGATGTCATCCAAGCAGTGGGCCAAAGTTGGCTGGAACCCTCATCTGTATATGAAAAGAGAAAAGGGGCATGCAGGGCATGGCGGCCTTTTGCGGCGCTTGTATAACCCCAAGTTTGCATTAAACACCCCCACCCTCCTTCGGTGTGGGGCTCATGTTGGCCATGCCCAAGCCCCTGAAGCATTCAAGCTGATTTCTTGCAGCAGCTGGGCACTGTAACAGCTTCAGAGCTGCTCTACAAGACAAGTAAAAGGGTGTGGGCCCTGCAGCACCACCTGTAGTTTGCATACACACATATATAGGACAGCATCTCTTATATGCCCCAGGGGCAATAAAATAGTATCCTTGTCTAGGCTATCCATCCCCTCAGATAAGGTATTTGTCCATGCCGCTACAGCACTACACACCCAGGCCGACGCAATTGCCGGTCTGAGTAAGGTACCTGAATGTGTATAAATGGACTTCAGGGTAATCTCCTGTTTGCGGTCAGCACACTCTTTGAGGGTAGCCGTATCCTGGGACGGGAGGGCTACCTTCTTGGATAAGCGTGTTAATGCTTTGTCCACCCTAGGGGAGGATTCCCATCGTAACCTATCCGTTGATGGGAAAGGATACGCCATAAGAATCCTTTTGGAAATCTGCAGTCTTTTATCTGGAGATTCCCAAGCTTTTTCACATAACTCGTTCAGCTCGTGTGAGGGGGGAAAGGTTACCTCAGGCTTCTTTCCCTTGTACATATGTACCCTCTTGTCAGCGACAGGGGGTTCCTCTGTGATGTGCAAAACATCTTTTATTGCCATAATCATAAATCGAATGGATTTTGCCAATTTTGGCTGTAACTTTGCATCATCGTAATCGACACTGGGGTCAGAATCCGTGTCGGTATCTGTGTCAACAATCTGGGATAGTGGGCGCTTATGAGACCCTGACAGTCCCTGCAACATAGGATCAGGCATGGGTTGAAACCCTGACTGTCCCAAAGCTTCTGCCTTGTCTAATATTTTGTGCAATGAGTTTACACTAGCATTTAAAACATTCCACATATCCATCCAATCAGCTGTCGGCGGAGACACCACATTCATTTGCTCCCGCTCCTCTCTAATATAGCCTTCTTCCTCAGACATGTCGACACACGTGTACCGACACACTACACACACAGGGAATGCTTTTTCTGAAGACAGTTTCCCCACAAGGCCCTTTGGAGAGACAGAGAGAGAGTATGCCAGCACACCCCCCAGCGCTATATAACCCAGGAATAAAACAGTAACTTAATGTTTGCCCAGTAGTGCTGCTGTATGTAATTTGCGAATTATGTGCCCCCCCCCACCCCTCTTTTCAACCCTCTTGTCTAACGTGGTATAAGCAGGGTAGAGTCCGGGGAGCTTCCTCTCAGCGGTGCTGTGGAGAAAAAATGGCGCTGGTGAGTGCTGAGGGAGAAGCCCCGCCCCCTCGGAGGCGGGCGTCTGTCCCGCTTAAACTGTAAAATTGGTGGGGGCTTATACATATATAAAGTGCCCAGCTGTATATATGTTATATTTTTGCGAAAGAGGTTTATATTGCTGCCCAGGGCGCCCCCCCTGCGCCCTGCACCCTTACAGTGACCGGAGTATGTGAGGTGTATGGGAGCAAAGGCGCACAGCTGCAGTGCTGTGCGTTACCTCAGTGAAGATCATGAAGTCTTCTGCCGCCTCTGAAGTCTTCTTTTCTTCTCATACTCACCCGGCTTCTATCTTCCGGCTCTGCGAGGGGGACGGCGGCGCGGCTCTGGGACGGACGGCGAGGGTGAGATCCTGCGTACCAATCCCACTGGAGCTAATGGTGTCCAGTAGCCTAAGAAGCAGGACCTTGCAACTCAGAGAGTAGGGCTGCTTCTCTCCCCTCAGTCCCTCGATGAGGGAGTCTGTTGCCAGCAGTGCTCCCTGAAAATTAAAAACCTAACAAAATACTTTCTGTCAGAAAGCTCAGGAGAGCTCCTGAAAAGCACCCAGTCTCCACTGGGTACAGTATCAAACTGAGGTCTGGAGGAGGGGCATAGAGGGAGGAGCCAGTGCACACCCAGAACTAAAGTCTTTCTTAAAGTGCCCATGTCTCCTGCGGAGCCCGTCTATCCCCATGGTCCTTACGGAGTCCACAGCATCCTCTAGGACGTTAGAGAAAATAGGATTTTAATACCTACCGGTAAATCCTTTTCTCTTAGTCCGTAGAGGATGCTGGGCACCCGTCCCAGTGCGTACTGTGTCTGCAGTTATTAAATGGCCCTTAACTCCAGAACATTTATGTGGAGATGAAAACATCCAAGGAAGACTTGACCATCTTCCTTGGATGTTTTCCCCCTGTGTGACTGCTCTCCAGCCTCGGAGGGTTGCATCCGTGGTCCCTAGGATCCCGTCCTGGATCCCGAACCATCGCCCCTCTAGGTGGTGAGAACTGTGCAGACACCAATGGAGTGAGATTCTGGTCTTGGAAGACAGGATTATCCTCCGGTGCATGTGTAGGTGGGATCCGGACCACTTGTCCAACAGGTCCCACTGGAACACTCTGGCATGGAACCTGCCAAACTGAATGGCCTCGTAGGCCGCAACCATCTTCCCCAGCAACTGAATGCATTGATGGATTAACACTCTTGCTGGTTTCAGAATTTGTTTGACCAGACTCTGGATCTCCAGAGCCTTTCCACTAGAAGAAAACCTCTTCTGTGTCCAGTATCACTCCCAAAAACAACAACCGCGTCATTGGGACCAACTGCGATTTTGGCAAGTTTAGGAGCCAACCATGTTGTTGAAGAACTGTCAGGGAGAGTAGATGTTTTGCACCAACTGGTCCCTGGATCTCGCCTTTATCAGGAGATCATCCAAGTACGGGATAATTGTGACTCCTTGCTTGCGAAGGAGAACCATCATTTCCGCCATCACCCTGGTGAAAATCCTCGGAGCCGTGGACAGACCAAACGGCAACGTCTGAAATTGGTAATGACAATCCTGAATTGCAAACCTCAGGTAGCTTGATGCAGTGGCTAAATGGGAACATATAAGTAGGCATCCTTTATGTCTACCAAAACCATGAAATCTCCTTTATCCCCCGGACTGGAGATCACTACCCTGAGAGATTCCATCTTGAAATTGAATTTCTTTAGGTAGAAATTAAGGGATTTCAGATTTAAGATTGGTCTGACTGAGCCGTCCGGCTTCGGGACCACGAAGAGGCTTGAATAAAAACCTTCTCCCTGCTGACTAAGGCTGATTTGAACAATCGGTGAGGGGGAACGTCTTGAAACCCCAGTTTGTACCCTTGGGACGCTATTTGTAAAACCCACGAGTCCAGGTCCGAATGAATCCAGAACTGACTGAAGAGTTTTAGACGTGCCCCCCACTGGTGCGGGCTCCTGCAAGAGAGCCCCAGCGTCATGCAGTGGATTTGGCAGAAGCAGAGGACGATCTCTGCTCCTGCGATCTTGAAGAGGCTACAGACCTCTTCCCTCTTTTCCTTCCTCTACCTGCAAAGAAAGGGGAATCTTAACTTCTTGCATATCTATTGGGCCGAAATGACTGCTTCAGATAATGATGCGTCTTCATCCGTTGAGAGGGAACATAGGGCAAGAAGGATGACTTACCTGCGGGAGCTGCCGAGATCAAATTAACTAGGCCGTCGCCAAACAAGGCTTCACCTTCATAGGGAAGAGACTCCCTTTCTTCTTGGAGTCAGCATCAGCATTCCCTTGGTGAATCCACAATGCCCTCCTATCCGAGACTGCCATGAAATTGGCCCGTGAGCACTTGTGCCCGGTGTAGGATTTTTAAATATGTGTAGTTTACTGTATGCAAGGGTTTAAAACCTTTTAGGAACTGAGCTCTAAGGTGTATTACATGTAGTTTAAAAAAAACAAAAAAGGTTTATTTTATGGCAGTAGTTTCCAAACTGGGGTTCTTGCACTGGTAGCATAGTTTGGTGGTCCAGGACCAATTAAAATTATTTATACTTTATTAAATTGGCAAAACCATTCCCTCATAACATAACTGAACCTGAGGATGACATGCTATAAACACAATTTACATAATTTTATATTTTTTTCTGAATTTCTCAATAAAAAAAACTTTGGCCTAGGGGTGCCGTGAAACAAATTTTGATACTCTAGGGCAGGGGTGTCAAACCCATGGGCCGCATGCCGCCCCCAATGCATCCTTTTGTGGCCCACAGGCCGGGGTCCGGCAGGGGTCCTTTTGTGGCCCGATCACCTTGCTTAGAGCGAGGGCAGGAGAGTGCAGCCAGAGTCTTTGCTTTCTATGTGCGGCACCATCTTCCCGAAGAGATCACCGGGAAGATAGTGCCCCTTCCACTGGCTACAGCACAGGTATACTGGGGTGGGGTAGCAAACTGGGGGCCCCAATGGGCCCCTCCAGCAGTCCCTCTACCAAAACACGTCTTTTGGTGGTTTTGCGGTGTTGTTATAACTACATGGTGACGATACTGTAGCACAGAGATTTTCAACCATTTACAACTCACGTCACACAGAACAAGATTTAAATATTGACAAGGCACACTGAAATATAATGGTGATGCATGGTGCAGTATCGTGTCCTAGGATGTCATGTCGCAGCTTCTCCATAGGTAACGCCTGAACAGGCCCGGTGACAGGGGGGACAAAGGGGACACTTGTTCAGGGCTCCAAGTATTAAGAACAGAAATAATGGGGCCACAGTGCCAATATTGCTTTTTAAAGTGTATCCACCAACTGCTCAATTTAAGCAGGAAAACAATTAACAGGCCAACTAAACCCTCCCCCCTCCTTTTACCCCATCACTTTGTCCAGTCCCTGTGGTCCATACTGTATTGCCATTATTATGCATGTTGCTGTGCTGGCCCTTTTCTGAATGTCCCTGCCACCGCCACCGAAGAGCTGGATAGCCCAGTATGAAAACCACCTGCCGGCCTCACTGACGGTCCGAGTCAAAGGCTCCATTTTTTTTTAAAGATCCCTCTGCCAAGTTAAGGGGGGGTTGAGGGGGCCCCAGAGATATCAGTGTACTGGGCCCCGAGATTTCTGTTTCTGGTCCTGACCCTCAGGGGCGTATCTACCCCTTGGCCAGGATGGCACTTGCCAGGGGCACCATCCAGCTGTGCCAACCGTGGCTAAGGGATAGAGTTCTGCAGTCTCGAAAGGGCGCTATGGCAATCAGCATGGGACTGACCAATTAGACGGTGAGGGAAGGATACTGAAATTGTCCCAACCCTGTTACAGTTTGAAACGCCCCTCAACTGCTGTCCACTGCTTCACTCCTAGCTCTGCCCCTTTGCACAGTGGGCAAGGAGATGGCTGGAGACAGCTGCACAGCCATGCCTTGCAAGTTCGAGAGAGCTGTTGAATTTCAGCACTTCAAGTCAGAGCCTGCCCCCTGCTGCCCAAGCAGTCCGTGACAGTTAGTGTCGAGGAGGGGGGGATTTGTGCATGTGTGCTATCAGTGTGTGTGTGGGGGTGGGGGGGGTGGGGGGGTGGAGGATGTGTGTGACTGTGAGGGAGCTGTCAGTGTCAGTGGGGAGAGGAGCAGGAGGGAGTTGTCAGTGTGTGGAAGTGATGAGAGTTGTCAGTACTGGGGAAATGTGTGTGTGTGTGTGTGTGTGTGTGTGTGTGTGTGTACTAGATTTAGGAGTGTGTGTTTGTGAGAGGTTTCAGTTGGGGAATTAGAGTTCATACAGTAATTAAATGTTTTCATATTGAGAACTACATCTCCCAGCATATACAGTGTGCTGGGGATGCTAACAAGCTTTATTTAAAAGTTTAAAAAACATTGCTTTTATGACTGCAATGGTTAAAAAGGGAGAGCTATAAATCAATTTATCAGTGAATGATCGCAGTTTGAGCTGTTACATTTTACTGAACCACCTATCCCTCCACACTCACTACCTGTCCTCTGGATACATTTACCATCCCGGCAGACGGTATACCGGCGGTCATTTGACCGATGTTGGAATCCTGACACCACTTGGGAGACTGGTGCCGGCACACAGACAGCCAACATCCCGAAGGCGAGTATTGGAGGGAGGGTTAGGACCGGGGGAGGGGGTGTTAGGGAAGGCACTAGGAGGGGGGGGGGTTAGTCCTAGCTGCCACCCCCTGAGGGTTAGCCCTATCCGCCACCCCCCCAGAGGGTTAGGATTAGGATTAGGTATCATGTGACTGCTGGAATCCCGAGCGCCGGATGCCATACCCAACCCCCTTTACTTTTTCAGGCATTTCTATCTCTCCTCTCTCTATGGTGTTCCGATTGCCCACTTTCCCTTGTGCTTTTCTCTCTCTCTCCTTTGTTTAGAGCATCAGTTTCTGTAGTCCACTTTATCCTTATTTTTTCCAGTGTTTCACTATCTCTCTGATGTAATGAGGATGTATGGTCTAGAGGGATCAGTAATGCATTGTACTGTATAGAGGCGTCAGGGATGTAGCGTAGGGTATAGAGGCGTCAGGGATGTAGCGTAGGTTATAGAGGCATCAGGAATGTAGCGTAGGGAATAGAGGCATCAGGGATGTAGCGTAGGGTATAGAGGCGTCAGGGATGTAGCATAGGGAATAGAGGCGTCAGGGATGTAGCGTAGGGAATAGAGGCGTCAGGGATTTAGCTTAGGGAATATAGGCATCAGGGATGTACTAGCAGGTATATAGAGGTCAGTGTACTGTATAGAGGGGTCAGTAATGCAGTGATGGTTATAGAAAGGTCAGTGATGTAGTGTAGGGTATAGAGGGGTCAGTTATGTAGTGTGGGGTAAAGAGGGGTCAGTATAGATACTAAGCTGAAGTACTTAGAACACTTCTTGAATTAAGACACAACCTGCAAGAAAAAGTATGCAATATGGGTGAAAAGGCAAATGTCAGAGGTCTGATACAAGTGACCAGCTCCACACCTTGCACCACATAGCGTTATGTTAAACTGGGATATGTTCTTTTTTGGTGTGTGTGTATGTATGTGTGTGTGTGGGGGGGGGGGGGGGGGGGTGCCAAAGGAAATTTTTGCCATTGGCTCCTTTGGTCTAGAAACCAGCCCTGATCACAAAATATTTTTGTCTGAGCAGACTGGACACTGATCAGCGTTGGCTCATTCTCAGCCCCCCGCCCAGCCTCTGCTGCCAACAGACTGCTATTAGCTAGTTATCCTTCTGCCTTCCCTATCTATGACACAGACTGCTGCTAATGCTACCAGAATGTTCCCAGTGGCTTCACACCAACAGTGAATCCCAGCCGATGATGTAGGGCAGCGTGTGGGGGAGGGGGTCAGTTGCTGTGGCTCCAACATGGTAACCGCCAATGGACTGCAATGCTTTATCGAAAGGGGGGGCGCCAGTCCCTTACTTTGCCAGGGGCGCTTGGACCCCTAGCTACACCTCTGTTGACCCTAACCGATACCCCTAAACTAACCATAATTCCTGCAGTAAAAATCCATGTTTCTATGTATATAGGGGGTCATTCCGAGTTGATCGCTTGCTGCCGTTGTTCGCTGCGTAGCAATCAGTTGAAAAAAAATGGCTAATCTGTGCATGCGCATGCTCCGTAATGTGCATGCGCATCGTACGGGTACAAAGTCCATTGTGGTTTTGCACTAGTTCTAGCGATTATTCCAATCACAGAACAGGCCACAAGGAGATTGACAGAAAGAGGGCGTTTCTGGGTGTCAACTGACCGTTTTCAGGGAGTGCTTGGAAAAATGCAGGCGTGGCAGAAGAAATGCAGACGTGGCTGGGCATTCGCTGGATGGGTGTGTGACATCAAAAGCCGTCCCTCGGTTGTTAGAATCAACGCACACGAAGTGTAACTACAGTGCTGGTCTTATTTTGAAACGATTTTGCAGGCGCTCGGCTGCTCAAGTGTTCGCACTTCTCCAAAGTGAATATACACTCTCCAGTGGGCAGCGACAATGCGTTTGCATGGCTGCTAAAAACTGCTAGCGAGTAATCAACTCAGAATGACCCCCATAGTGTATTGCAAGAAAATATCTGTAAATCCAATGGTACCGTAAGTGCGGTATATACTCGCACTTCTTTGCGGGGTGAGAACATCTCCCCTAAGTGAAGTCAGCCCTATGAATAGAGTTTGTGTGATCCCTGTGCAGCAGTCACAGAAAGGGTTCATCTCTGCAGTTTGTCACTCAAATTACATTGCTGCATTTTTTCTAGAAGTGGATCTGAGAGCTGTTACCCGCAGACCAGCTACAATAATTATCCTGGGTACTCACTAGACCAGTGGTTCTCAAACTGCACCCTGGGGTGCCTCAGGACACTTGCCTTGGATTGATGGTCCAGGACCAATTCAAAATATTTATAGTTAGTGTTATAGGCAAAACCAGTGCTGTTGGCTGGCAATCATAACATATGTGCACAAGCAGAAGCAAATCCTGTCCCCTACCAAAGGGCCAGTGCTAGGGTGTTTGGCGCCTCCCTGCAAACTATTAATTTGGGCCCTCTCTCCAATACTTAATAAAGGGACAGTGCGCTCCTTAAAAAAAGAAGGTGTGGTATCACAAGGAAGGGGCATGGCCACACAATAGCACCCCAAATCAAAATACGCCACACAGTAGCACTATCTTATTGTCATTACACCGCATGTAATAATAATAATAATAATAATAATAATAATAATAATAATACCCACAGTCGCAGTGCCCTTTATACACATAACCACCATATCAGTGCAGCTTACACACATAAGGCCAACAGTAGCAGTGCCCCTTCTACACATGCCCACGGTGGCAATCCTTTACATGGCAAATATCAACCTGGTTTTGCCATGTAAAAGGATTGCCACTTTAAAAAACAAACAATAAAAAAAAAAAAAACAACAGGAAAAAACACAAAATCTCTCACTTTCTGATTCTCACACCCTATTACATTCCTCCCTATATATTTAAATGTTTCTATTACTGTATGTTCCCTCTTCCCTTCTCCAAACTATACACATCAACATTTTTTAGTATTTCCAGGTAAGTTTTGTGATGTAGGCCATGCACAATTTTAGTTGCCCTAATGTATTTACAGCCTTCTGGAGATATGGCTTCTGGAACTGAACACAGGATTCTAAATGTGGCTGTACCAAGGACCTATACAGTGGCATTACAGGTTGAGTATCCCTCATCCAAAATGCTTGGGACCAGAGGAATTTCGGATATCGGATTTTTCTGTATTTTGGAATAATTGCATACCATAACGAGATATTATGGTGATGGGACCTAAATCTAAGCACAGAATGCATTTATGTTTCATATACACCTTATACACACAGCCTGAAGGTCATTTTAGCCAATATTTTTTATAACTTTGTGCATTAAACAAAGTGTGTGTACATTCACAGAATTCATTCATGTGTCATATACACCTTATACACACAGTCTGAAGTTCATTTAATACAATATTTTTAATAACTTTGAGTATTAAACAAAGTTTGTGTACACTGAGCCATCAAAAAACAAAGGTTTCACTATCTCAGTCTCACTCAAAAAAGTCCGTATTTCGGAATATTCCGTATTTCGGAATATTTGCATATGGGATGCTCAACCTGTATTACTTTTTTCTGCTACTGGTTCTTTAACCTATGCAAACAAGCATCTGACTTGCCTTTCCTATTGCTTTGTTACATTGCTCACCTGAAATAGTAATACTTAGATAGCTTTCCTCTTGCCATTATAATGCCCTTAATATTATAGTTAGCCTTTGCATTTTTGAGACATGTATGATTTTGCATTTTTTGGCATTAAATGTTGCCATGTTCTTGACCATTCCTCTAGTCCAGGGGCAGAACTGCCAGAGACAACGGAGTCAGTTGCCGCCGGGCTCCAGCCCTGAAGGGGCTCCAGCCCTAAAGGGGCTTCCTCCATTGCCCCCCGGCTGTTACGTGCCCTTCCTACTAAATAGACAAAGGCGCTACCAGCAGGGTCTCGCAGTTTGTACATTCCATGCCGTAAAACCCTTCTTTCCACCTTTTTCAAGACCCAGCCCAGCAGCCTCGCCGCTGCCACCACCGCTAGCTGCAGCACTGCCAGCGGTGGGGTGCCCCTGCTTCTTCTCACACCACAGATAGCTGGGCAGCACTGCAACTGCCTGCCTGATTGCTCCGCCCCCTTCCGGCTCCCAAGCACCTCTGCTGCCCAGTGATCCAGGAGCCTGCTGCTAGGAAGAAGTGGCCGAGCTTCAGCAAGCGAGTCTGGACACTGGCGGAGGAAGCCATGATAACCAGATAATGGGGAGTGGAGAGCCAGTTCCAAGGTAATACTTTATACAGCTGGTTGAGATCCTGGTCGGTGGATATGGATTCCAAGAAAACCCTGGAGGTGCTTCCTTTCAAGGGAGACACTCTCTTTGGAGAAGACCTCAATAAGATTGTAGCTGATCTGGCTACTGCTAAAACAGCTTGCCTACCTCGTATGACTCCTACCACGCAGAAGGCTAAAAGTACTTTCCCTTGGCCCTTTCATCCCTCAGGTAAAGCGTACCCAAGGTCAGGCATACCCAAAGCAAGCTCATGCTTCCAGACCTGCCAAGCCCAGACTGAAGCAAGCCTGGGCTGCCCATCAGCCTGCTTCCAAAACGGACAAGCCTGCCGCATGACGGTGCAGGCCTCCCTCTGGGGGATCCCAGGGTGGGGGGCCCGACTTCTAGGTTTGGCATAGAAAGGTATAATTCTAAGCTAGAGAATTCTGTTTGGAGCTCACCTTGTACTTTGTGAAGAAATAATCAGCATTGTGGCTGAGCAGATACATGTAGTGTGTGGCTGCAAACTGCATGGATCTGCTGCGTTGTAATGCTGATACTTTTTTTTTGCAAAGTACCAATAGCTTCATATAATGTTCACAATTTTTATGCAGGATCAAATAGCTCAATAGGTAGGGTGTTTGATTAGAATTCAACAGGTTATAGGTTTGAATCCTGGGTATTGTAGTTTGAGATGTGTTATTTAATAAAGTATGTTGTTCTGACTGCTGGGATATCATACTAAATAAATGGAGTTGATCAATTTTTTTTTAAAGTTTTTTTTAAACTAGGGACAATTTCCAGATACTTTTCTTTATAACTGAGATTGCCCCCTGGAACTTCACATCAGTTGACAACTATGCATGAGTGGGCAGTGCTTGCTCTGGATCTGCCCACCCATTTATGTGCCGTCATAAAAGAAAGCACAACTGACAGTTATCCTGGGCGTACACTACACAATTATCTGTCAGGCTATCTATCCAGTCTGGATGGGTGGAATGAAAATATGGTAATGTATAGTAGCAAATGTCAATTAACCATTTGCTCCCAAACACTAGAAAAGTGGTCAAAAATGGTCATTACACAAATTGGTTAAACCCAAAATTTAACCAATTTGTTTAGGGGACCATGTTTGTCCATTTTCTAGTGTTTGAGAGTAAATCGTTGATGGTCATTTGCTCACATAGATAACCGGATTTCTATTCCAACCAGCCAGTGTTGGAGATATGGTCTGCCAGATTACATAATGCATACCAGAGCCATAACTAGACTTTTTGGTGCCCTGTGACAGAGAATTATATGCCCCCCCCCCTCCCCTCCCCATTTTTGCAATATGGACAAAAGGCGCATGCCTTGTGGGGAAGGGGCATAACAAGATTGGTCTCAGAGAAAGCACATGAGATATGAAGATATATCTAGTATACTTGACACTCAATGGTTTGTGGTATTGCCGGGGTGCCCTCCTTAAATGCATATACAGTCACACATGGGGTGTTTGTGCAAATGGCATATCAGCAGTCAGCACTAACTGGTGACATGCCATTTGTAAAAGTAAGCCATGTGTGACTAATATATAAACATACTTTATTAAATAACACCTCAAACTATCATACCCAGGATTCAAATCTATAACCTGTTGAATTCTAATCAAACACCCTACCCATTGAGCTACTTGATCCTGCATCTATTCTAACCTCCAAAAACAGATTCAGTTGCATTTTCCAGCGTGTTTTGTTTGCGCCTTTGCAAATGTCTTACATCGACAAACTTATTTAGTACTATTTTGCAAATAGGGTTACATTGTCGCAACATTGTGTTCCCTAATTGCTTGATTTTTTAAATGCAACAATTGATAAAGACACCTGATAATTGCTCTGTGGAGTGTTATTTTGTGTCTACTTCTTATCTACATTTAATTCCCTACCTCTAATCAAGGCATTTTTAAATGCTGGGGGCTGCCAGGACGTGAGGCCTACCTAGACTTTAGATCGGAATTTGAATGTACTTGTGAACTAACTTAATTTCCTACTTCTAAATTAATTCCTAAATTCACTACTTACATTAATCCTGTAGTTGGGCATTTTGAGCCTTCAATTGTGGGTATTGTTTTGTGTCCAGACCAGCAGCTGGTGGTGTGCATTTGCTGGAAAGGCATCGAAGACCTCCGATATGCTGCATCTCCTGATGTGTGTCTCCCTCAAGTGGCTGTCAGCAAATGCATGCTAGACACCCCATTCCAAGCTGATTGTGACATCACGGAACATGCATCATAGAACAGGCATGCTAGAATATGGGTCTTCAACCTGCGACCCTCCAGCTGCTGTGGAACTACATATACCAGCATGCCCTGCCTCAGTTTTAGCATACCTTAATAGCAAAACTGTGGCAGGGCATGCTGGGATGTGTAGTTTCACAGCAGCTGGAGGGCCACAGGATGAAGACCCATGTGCTAGAGCCAAGCCGCAGGTACATTGAATGCTAGCAAGCTGAATGTTTAAATCCTTTTTGTTCCGCAGCATTCCAATGCGGAAGATTCCATGGAACCAGAGATTATTCCATTGAGAAGGACATGCTGCCTGGATGACTGCACTGTGCAAATTAAATCACGGAGCCAGTTGGCTTGTGGGTGGCTCTGGTGACTGGGTGGTTGGGTGGGCGGTGTGTCAGAGGTGGAGCACATGCAAATGAATGTGTATCATCCTGCTAGTGAGAGTGAAAACTCATGCAGGAGTGTGCCTGCTTGTCAGTGGGTTATGCACCTTGCCAGGCGTCAAATCTACATGGAGCAGCTGGAGGGGACAAGAGCAGGTTTGCAAAATATAGATAGAAGAGCATATATGCTGGCGCATTCTCCATGATTGTGTCAGCTTATGTTTTGGTGCACTGCACTTTCCTCCACTAAGTTTTAGCCATTTTGGTTAAACGCAAGTGTAGTTGCTTCTCGCCCTTTTGGCTGTGATCTTGTATCGTGGTTGAAGAGTCTGCTGGAGGGATTGTTTTCTTCATTGACGAGAGACTGAAGATATTACAGGATGGAAGGCTTGGGAACACTATCTGTTTTTCAGTTGTGGAAGAGTTGAAAGACAGCTTTTCCTTGCCAATATCTCTCTTTTGCAAAGAGCTACGCATTGGAAAATTCAGGGCTATACCGTGTAGATGAAGCACTAACAGGAGGCTTTAAAATTTTCATTCTAGTTTCCTTCATTTGGGAGAAAAATGCAAAGGTACAAGACAGCTTTTCCTTGCCAATATCTCTCTTTTGCAAAGAGCTGCACATTGGAAAATTCAGGGCTATGCCGTGTAGATGATGGCCTAACAGGAGGCTTTAAAATTTTCTTTCTAGTGTCCTTCGTTTGGGAGAAAAATGCAAAGGTACAAGACAGCTTTTCCTTGCCAATATCTCTCTTTTGCAAAGAGCTACGCATTGGAAAATTCAGGGCTATGCCATGTAGCTGATGGCCTATCAGGAGGCTTTAAAATTTTCTTTCTAGTGTCCTTCGTTTGGGAGAAAAATGCAAAGGTACAAGACAGCTTTTCCTTGCCAATATCTCTCTTTTGCAAAGAGCTACGCATTGGAAAATTCAGGGCTATACCGTGTAGATGAAGCACTAACAGGAGGCTTTAAAATTTTCATTCTAGTGTCCTTCGTTTGGGAGAAAAATGCAAAGGTAGCTTGTGCCATCGCCACTCTGCTCCTTGTGCCGCCTTGGCGGTTTACATGAGCCACTGCGGTGACGTTGTCTGACTGGATCAGAACCGGTTGGTCGCAAAGTAAGGTCTCCGCTTGACGTAGGGCATTGTATATGGCCCCTAGTTTCAGGATGTTGATGTGAAGACAAGTCTCTTGACTTGACCAAAGACCTTGGAAATTTCTTCCCTGTGTGACTGCTCCCCAACCTTGGAGGCTTGCATCTGTGGTCACCAGGATCCAGTCCTGAATGCCGAATCTGCGTCACTCGAGAAGGTGAGCACTCTGCAGCCACCACAGGAGTGATACCCTGACCCTGGGGGACAGGGTGATCAACCAATGCATCTGTAAATGTGACCCAGACCACTTATCCAGTAGGTCCCATTGGAAAGTCCTCGCATGGAACCTGCCGAATGGAATGGCTTTGTATGATGCCACCATCTTTCCCAGGACTCGAGTGCAGTGATGCACTGACACAAGTTTTGGTTTCAATAGGTTCCTGACAAGAGTCATGAGTTCCTGGGCCTTTTCTATCGGGAGATAAACCCTCTTCTGGTCTGTGTCCAGAATCATGCCCAAGAAAGACAGACGAGTCGTAGGAACCAACTGCGACTTTGGGATATTGAAAATCCAGCCGTGTTGCTGTAACACTTTCAGTGAAAGTGATACGCTGTTCAGCAACTGCTCTCTTGATCTCGCTTTTATGAGATCGCTCAAGTACGGGATAATTGTGACACATTGCTTGCGCAGGAGAACCATCATTTCCACCATTACCTTGGTGAAAATTCTCTGGGCAGTGGAGAGACCAAACAGCAACGTCTGAAATTGGCAATGACAGTCCTGTACCGCAAATCTGAGGTACGACTGATGAGATGGATAAATTTGGACATGAAGGTATGCATCCTGTACACAAATGCGGACAACAGGTGTCAAGCCGTGTGTTGCCTTTGTCAAGCTGTAATAAGTAGGGGTAAGGACGTTAACCACCTCAGAACATCCTCCCTTATACGTCACCTGCAGCGCATTAATCATAAGTCAGTGACAAGTTCAAAAACTTTGGATGACAGCGGAAGCAGTCCACTGACCACTAAATCCCTTCCTCTTGTAACCAAGCTCCTGCAAACCACACCACATACTCCCTCAGTGTCAATTTCCTTCTTAGACAGGAGAGCCAATAGTCCTGCAGGCCATGTCACTGGCAAGTCTGACGAGTCCTCTCCTGCCTGGGATTCCTCCGATGCATCCTTGAGTGTAACGCCTACTGCTGCTGGCGCTGCTGTTGTTGCTGCTGGGAGTCGATCGTCATCCCAGAGGGGAAGTCGGAAGACCACTTGTACTACTTCCAGTAGGCAATTGACTGTCCAACAGTCCTTTGCGAGGAAGATGAAATATCACAGCAGTCATCCTGCTGCAAAGCGGATAACTCAGGTCTTGTCAGCCTGGGTGGTGAGAAACGTGGTTCCGGTATCCATCGTTAATTCAGAGGCAACTAGAGACTTGATTGAGGTACTGTGTCCCCGGTACCAAATGCCATCTAGGTTCCATTTCTCTAGGCAGGCGATACCGAAAATGTACACAGACCTCAGAAAAAGAGTCACCAGTGTCCTAAAAAATGCAGTTGTACCCAATGTCCACTAGTCCACATGTCCGTGGTTAAGTGGAGCAGGGCAGACTCAGGACTATATGACTGTGACAGCCCACTGGGTAGATGTATTGCCTCCCGCAGCAAGAACAGCAGCGGCGGCACCAGTAGCAGCATCTCGCAAATGCCAACTCGTTCCTAGGCAGGCTACGCTTTGTATCACCGCTTTCCATAAGAGGCACACAGCTGACAACCTCTTACGGAAACTGAGGAACATCATCGCAGAATGGCTTACCCCAATTTGACTCTCCTGAGGATTTGTGACATCGGACAACGCCACCAATATTGTGCGTGCATTACATCTGGGCAAATTCCAGCACGTCCCATGTTTTGCACATACATTGAATTTGGTGGTGCAGAATTATTTAAAAAACGACAGGGGCGTGCAAGAGATGCTGTCGGTGGCCCGAAGAATTGCGGGCCACTTTCTGCATTCAGCCACCGCGTGCCGAAGACTGGAGCACCACCAAACATTCCTGAACCTGCTCTGCCATCCTCTGAAGCAAGAGGTGGTAACGAGGTGGAATTCAACCCTCTATATGCTTCAGAGGATGGAGGAGCAGCAAAAGGCCATTCAAGCCTATACATCTACCCACGATATAGGCAAAGGAGGGGGAATGCACCTGACTCAAGCGCAGTGGAGAATGATTTCAACGTTGTGCAAGGTTCTGCAATCCTTTGAACTTGCCACACGTGAAGTCAGTTCAGACACTGCCAGCCTGAGTCAGGTCATTCCCCTCATCAGGCTTTTGCAGAAGAAGCTGGAGACATTGAAGGAGGAGCTAAAACAGAGCGATTCCGCTAGGCATGTGGGACTTGTGGATGGAGCCCTTAATTCGCTTAACCAGGATTCAATCTGTTGAAATCAGAGCAATAAATTTTGGCCACCGTGCTCGATCCTAGATTTAAAACCTACATTGTATCTCTCTTTCCTGCAGACACAAGTCTGCAGAGGTTCAAAGACCTGCTGGTGAGAAAATTGTCAAGTCAAGCGGAACGTGACCCGTCAACAGCTCCTCCTTCACATTCTCCCGCAACTGGGGGTGCGAGGAAAAGGCTAAGAATTCCGAGCCCACCCGCTGGCGGTGATGCAGGGCAGTCTGGAGTGAGTGCTGACATCTGGTCCGGACTGAAGGACCTGGCAACGATTACTGACATGTCGTCTACTGTCACTGCATATGATTCTGTCACCTTTGAAAGAATGGTGGAGGATTATATGAGTGACCGCATCCAGGTAGGCACGTCAGACAGTCCGTATGTATACTGGCAGGAAAAAGAGGCAATTTGGAGGCCCTTGCACAAACTGGCTTTATTCTACCTAAGTTGCCCTCCCTCCAGTGTGTACTCCAAAAGAGTGTTTAGTGCAGCCGCTCACCTTGTCAGCAATCGGCGTACGAGGTTACTTCCAGAAAATGTGGAGAAGATGATGATCATCAAAATGAATTATAATCAATTCCTCCGTGGAGACATTCACCAGCAATTGCCTCCAGAAAGTACACAGGGATCTGAGATGGTGGATTCCAGTGGGGACGAATTAATAATCTATGAGGAGGGCGATGTACACAGTGAAAGGGGTGAGGAATCGGAGGATGATGAGGTGGACATCTTGCCTCTGTAGAGCCAGTTTGTGCAAGGAGAGATTGATTGCTTCTTTTTTGGTGGGGGTCCAAACCAACCAGTCATTTCAGTCAGCCGTGTGGCAGACCCTGTTGCTGAAATGATGGATTCATCAATGTTTTTCTTTTCAATCTAAGCCCCTGCAGTTTTCTGTAAGAATCTGCTTCGCTATGATGATCAACAAGTCACAAGGGCAAACACTCAGGGCTGGAGGCGTAGATCTTAGGACCAGCTGCTACAAGCATGGCAAAGGTGTCACTATCATTTGTGACACCCAGAGAGGAAGCGAGGGAGATTGTAATGCAGTGCGCGCAGATAAGCAGCGCAATGGTAAAATGGAGGCATGGTCTCATAGGTAGGGGTGTGGCCTGTTGGCCTGAATCTCCATTTTGTTGCTCCGGGTATCCCGGGGGTTGAGTGCTGCACCCGGGGACTAGTGTGTGAGTGGTGCTGGCTCCTGCACAGTGACAGAAACTGGGTGTTGCACGTAATGTCACAGTGAAACACCCATATTCTGTCACTGAAGAGGAGCCGGCACTTTGGTGTCACTCCCCTTGGCGGGTGACACTCGGGTGTGGGCCGCAACCCCGTTGTGATGCCACTGACCCATGGGAAGCTTTACGTGGCTTACCCATGTGTTAGTAGCCCCAAGCATCTTTTGTGTTAGTCCCTGAAGAAAAACTTCAAATATTTACAAATAAATTTTGTAATCAATGGGCCTAATTCAGTAAGGATTGCAAATTCTGCTAAGTAACAGAATTTGCAATCCTTTGGTTCGCATGCTGGGGCCACCCAGCATGCCGCCTCCCTTCTTGACCACGCTGAAATTGCAGTCGCAGTGCAGTTCAGCGTGATCATAAAAAATGGGTTAGCCTCCTGTTGGTGCAGACTGTATGTGTGCGCAGGAAGCCGCCACCATTTTTGTGATCGCAGCTGCTGCATGTGATGTCATGCAACCGCTCTGACCACGCCTCCTGTTTCTCCGTTGCCGACCCCATTTTGAAGCCCTGCCCACGCACCGCTCCATCTCCGACTTGGAAATGGAGTGTTGCTGACCCCCCCCCCCCCAGCACCGATTGACAGTCAGAGGCGATCGCATTAACTGCGGGGTGCCGCAGAAAATGCAGGCGCATGCGTATGCTCTTAGCAATTTTTGCAGTTGGACTGCTTATTGCGATTGCAATCCAACCTGAATCAGGCTCTATTACCTATCACAATGCACTGCGGGTAGTACAAAATGGGGTTAATATAAGAGAAAACCCCCCAGAGCTGTGCTCCTTAACTGTCCCTGGTGGCTAGTGGAGCAGCTGCCCAGTAATCAGTGTCCACGCCAGTGCGCACATGGCCCGCCCCCTACAGCCACGCTGGATCACGGTATAGTGTGGGCACAGAAGTCCCTTACCTCCCTTTCATCAGCGGCCTCGTGATCCCGGAGGGCGGTGTGTGTGTGACTGACCTTAGGAAGAAACCGGAGCCTCCGCTGCAGTGACCCAGCAACCAGGGCGCGGGAGTATACTGCGCCGCTGGGAGTGATGGAGCTGCAGTAAAGATGTCTATTAGACCTAGCCTGCTGCAGCCCTTGTAGATTCTTATAAAAAAAAGTTCTTCTTTTCTTGTCAAAATTAATAGCTAAGAATAGGCTGCCTGAGGCAGCCCCCTCTTAAGTGGCCTGCTACTGAAGGCACCAACTACAAACTGAGCTCCCTGTTCATGGAAGCGAGGTTATAGAGGAGGGGGCGCTGAGCATCTTGGGAACAGTCAAAAGCTTTGAGCCTGTTGGTGCCTCAGATCAAGATCCTACTCTACACCCTAATGTGAATCCTTGTGGAGTCCAGTGTACCCCACAGAAGAAATGAATGTGTCACACCCATTGGCAGCAACATTAGAATAGCTGCTGATGGGCACAATTGAGAAAGGAAGGGGGGAAAACATTTGAATCCAGCACATATATGTAATTTGAATATGTAATTTGTACCTTCCTACTTTAAAATGTAATGGATGAACCTCACCCTGTGAGAACTATCTTCATGATCAAGAGATCTCATACGCAAGAAAAGCATGTGCTGGGATAGGGCTGTGGAGGGCGGCTGCTCGGGCACACACCCGTCAAGTTAAGGAGATTCAACTGAGGAAGCACAAGGGAACTGCAGGGAGACCACATATTTTCAGATGAACATGAGAGGGCGGAAGGCTGCCTAATACTGAAGCACCCTCAAACATCAAACCATATGCAACAACTAGTACAAGCATTCCTGGGGAAAGGTCTGCAGCAGACGGATTTGCATACGGTGATGTCATCCAAGCAATGGGCATAGTTGGCTGCAACCCTCGTCTGCATATGAAAAGAGAAAATGGTCACGCAGGGCATGGCGGCCTTTGTGGGGTTGCGCTTGGATGACCCCTAGATCGCTTTATACACCCCCATCAGTGTGGGGCTCATGTTGGCCATGCCCAAGCCCCTGAAGCATTCAAGCTGATTTCTTGCAGCAGCTGGACCCAGTAACAGCTCCAGAGTTGCTCTACAAGACAAGTAAAAGGGTGTGAGCCCTGCAGCACCACCTGTAGTTTGCATACACACATATATAGGACAGCATCTCTTATATGCCCCAGGGGCAATAAAATAGTAGCCTTATCTAGGGTATCCGTCCATGCCGCTACAGCACTACACACCCAGGCCGACGCAATTGCCGGTCTGAGTAAGGTACCTGAATGTGTATAAATGGACTTCAGGGTAATCTCCTGTTTGCGGTCAGCAGACTCTTTGAGGGTAGCCGTATCCTGGGACGGGAGGGCTACCTTCTTGGATAAGCGTGTTAATGCTTTGTCCACCCAAGGGGAGGATTCCCATCGTAACCTATCCGTTGATGGGAAAGGGGAATCCTTTTGGAAATCTGCAGGAGATTCCCAAGCTTTTTCACATAACTCGTTCAGCTCGTGTGAGGGGGGAAAGGTTACCTCAGGCTTCTTTCCCTTGTACATATGTACCCTCTTGTCAGGGATAGGGGGCTCCTCTGTGATGTGCAAAACATCTTTTATTGCCATAATCATATATCAAATGTATTTTGCCAATTTTGGCTGTAACTTTGCATCATCGTAATCGACACTGGAGTCAGAATCCGTGTCGGTATCTGTGTCAACAATCTGGATAGTGGGCGCTTATGAGACCCTGACAGTCCCTGCGACATAGGATTAGGCATTGGTTGAGACCCTGACTGTCCCAAAGCTTCTGCCTTGTCTAATCTTTTGTGCAATGAGTTTACACTAGCATTTAAAACATTCCACATATCCATCCAATCAGTTGTCGGCGGAGACACCACGTTCATTTGCTCCCGCTCCTCTCTAATATAGCCTTCTTCCTCAGACATGTCGACACACGCGTACCGACACACCACACACACAGGGAATACTTTTACTGAAGACATTTCCCCCACAAGGCCCTTTGGAGAGACAGAGAGAGAGTATGCCAGCACATACCCCAGCGCTATATAACCCAGGAATAGCACAGTAACTTAATGTTTGAACAATCAGTGAGGGGGAACATCTTGAAACCCCAGTTTGTACCCTTGGGACACTATTTGTAAAACACACGAGTCCATGTCCGAATGAATCCAGAACTGACTGAAGAGTTTTAGACGTGCCCCCACTGGTGCGGGCTCCTGCAAGAGAGCCCCAGCGTCATGCAGTGGATTTGGCAGAAGCAGAGGATGATCTCTGCTCCTGCGATCTTGAAGAGGATGCAGACCTCTTCTCTCTTCTCCTTCCTCTACCTGCAAAGAAAGGGGAATCTTAACTTCTTGCATATCTATTGGGCCGAAATGACTGCATCAGATAATGATGCGTCTTCATCCGTTGGGAGGGAACATAGGGCAAGAAGGTTGACTTACCTGCGGGAGCTGCCGAGATCAAATTAACTAGGCAGTCACCAAACAAGGCTTCACCTTCATAGGGAAGAGACTCCCTTTCTTCTTGGAGTCAGCATCAGCATTCTCTTGGTGAATCCACAATGCCCTCCTATCCGACACTGCCATGAAATTGGCCCGTGAACTCAAGAGTCCTATATCCCTTGCAGTCTCACGTAAGTATGCTGCAGTGTCCTTGATATGATACAACGTAAGGAGTATCCCATCTCTCCAGGGTATCTATATCGGATGACAAGGTATTCGACCAATTCTTGAATACTACTACTCACCCATGCACATGTAATGGCAGGTCTAAGTAATGTACCCGTGGTTACATAACTAGAAATAATGTAGCTTCCTGCATACGATCCGCTGGATTTGTGACAGGGCCCCGTGCAGAACAGGGGGTGACTCCCACTTTATTCTGTCCGCGGCGGGAAATGAATAAACAACCAGAATCCTTTTGGGGATTTGAAACCATCTTGTCGAGCTGGCCCAGACTTTCTCAAACAGAGATGGAGGAACGTTACATCAGCTTTCATTATATATCTATATATACATACATATAGACCCCTTTGTCAGGAACAGCAGGGTCTTCAGTGATTTTAATATGTCCTTAATATCCACAATCATGTACTGAATGCTCCTTGCCAATATTGGATCTAATCAGGAAACATTATGGTCGACATAAGTATCAGTATCCGTGTCAGTATCAGTGTGTAGTAACTGGGCAAAATAACATTTTTGCGACCCAGCGGGGCCTGAGGGAAAAGAAACATAGCCATGAATATCACATCTATTCTCTACATCTGTGTCTGGGACACAGATTTATCCAACCTTACTCTGATATTACTGAAACATTTACCCAGTCAGTTATTGGTGGTGCCAACAGGGCCACCATCATATGTCTGCATTCCTAATATAGTTTCCTCTTGGGAAAAACATTCAGCCACCGACATGTTGACACACATATACCAAGTACCCACAGACACACCGGCTTATGGGGGACAGACCGTCAGTAAATCTGTCAGAGGGACACAGAGGATTTTTCAGCTCACAATCCAGCGCCAAAAGTACACAGTCTGGGAAATAATAAACTCTATAGTGATAGACTTGTAATGCTCTAAAGATGTTCTGGTGAGGTGAGGAAGAAGCCCCGCCGCTGTAATGGCGCGTATCTGTCCCGCTCAGAAATAATTAATTACGCTAGCGGGGTAAGGACAGTGCCCAGGCACTAATGTCCACTTTTTCCAGCCTTTTGTGAGGAATTTATGCTGCCCAGGGTGCCCCCCCCCCCCCCCCCGTGCCCTGCACCCTGCAGTGCCTGTGTTTGTGTGGGAGCATGGCGCGCAGCGTTCCGCTCGCTGCTCGGTACCTCAGAATGCCGTCACTGAAGAAGAAGTCTTCTGTTCTTCTGCTACTCACATGTCTTCTGGCTCTGTAAGGGGGTGACGGCAGGCTGCGGGAGTGTGCATCTAGGCGTACCCAGCGATCAGCACCCTCAGGAGCTAATGGTGTCCTGTCAGCCTGAAGCAGAGCCATTGAACTCACTAGAAGTTGGTCATACTTCTCTCCCCTAAGTCCCACGAAGCAGGGAGACTGTTGCCAGCAGCCTCCCTGAAAATAAAAAAAACTAACAAGTCTTTTCAGAGAAACTCAGTAGAGCTCCCCTGTAGTGCATCCAGTATCACTGCGCACAATACTAAAACTGGAGTCTGGAGGAGGGGCATAGAGGGAGGAGACAGTTCACACCCTTTGAAAGTCTTAAAGTGCCCATGTCTCCTGCGGATCCCGTCTATACCCCATGGTTCTTAATGTGACCCCAGCATCCTCTAGGACGTATGAGAAAACAAATAACGCACACACGAGGAGGAGAGAACTAAGGAAGCTATAAGGAGAAGAGGGGAGGGAGGGGGGGTTGAAAGGTAAGGTAGTAAAGGCATATTGGATAAACTACAACCTTATACATATTCATTAATGTACCAGTAGTTAGAAGTAGAAGAGCTCTAACAGAAACCACAAAGCTTATCTAAAGCCACACCACACTGGATATGCCCAATCTCATTTGATTTTTGAAGCAAAGCAGTATTGGACTTTGTTAATACATGGATGGGAGACTGCTTGGTAGTATCAGATTCTTTAGGTGTTTTTAAACTACCAACACCATTTTCTTGGTACATTTAATTTTTACATGTATTCTTTTATGTACCAGAAGTTAGAAGTAGAAGAGCTGTAACAGAAACCACCAGCTCATCTACAGCCACAGCACACTGGATTTGCCCAATCTCTCCTGATCATGGAAGCTGAGCAGTGTTGGTCCTGGTTTTAGTACTTGGATGGGAGACCACAAGGAAATACCAGGAGCTGTGTGTATTTTTACAATACTAACACCGTTCTCTTGATGCATTCCATTTTGAAACATTGGGGCAGATCTATTAAGCCTGGTGAACTGATAAAGTGCAAGGTGATAAAGTACCAGCCAGTCAGCTCCTAACTGTCATTTTTCAAACCCAGCCTGTGACATGGCAATTAGGAGCTGATTGGCTGGTACTTTATCACCATGCAAATTATCATTTCACCAGGTTTAATAAATCGGCTGCTTACTCATTTATGTACGAGTAGTTAGAAGTAGAAGAACTCTAACAGAAACCACTAAGCTCATCTACAGCCACACCACACTGTATATGCCCAATATCACCTGATTTTAGGCCTGGTTTGTTCTTGGATGTGAGACCACCTGGGAATACCAGGTGCTGTAGGTAGTTTTATACTACCAACACCGTTCTCTTGATGCATTCCATTTTGAAACATTGGGGCAGATCTATTAAGCCTGGTGAACTGATAAAGTGCAAGGTGATAAAGTACCAGCCAGTCAGCTCCTAACTGTCATTTTTCAAACCCAGCCTGTGACATGGCAATTAGGAGCTGACTGGCTGGTACTTTATCACCATGCAAATTATCATTTCACCAGGTTTAATAAATCGGCTGCTTACTCATTTATGTACGAGTAGTTAGAAGTAGAAGAACTCTAACAGAAACCACTAAGCTCATCTACAGCCACACCACACTGTATATGCCCAATATCACCTGATTTTAGGCCTGGTTTGTTCTTGGATGTGAGACCACCTGGGAATACCAGGTGCTGTAGGTAGTTTTATACTACCAACACCGTTCTCTTGATGCATTATATTTTGAAACTTATTCATTGATGTACCAGTAGTTAGAAGTAGAAGTTAGAAACAGCAAAAATCATCTACAGCCGCATCACACTGGATATGTCCAATCTCATCTGATGTTGGAAGCTAAGCAGTGTTGTGCCTGGTTAGTTTTTGGATTTCAGGTCCTGCCTTCTGGTTTGGCCACGGCACCTCGGAAATTCACCAAGGTCATGGCCGTGATGACGACCCTTCACCATCGGTGGACCAGGGAGGAATCTCTCCTCCCGATAAACATTCTGGAATTGCGGGCAGTGTTCAATTCATTGACACTGGCCCTGCCTCTAGTACAGAACAGGCCTGTTCAAGTACAATCGGACAACGACACCACGGTAGTGTACACAAATCATCAAGGCGGCACTCGAAATTGCATGGCAAAGCTGGAAGTATCAAAAATCCTCAGTTGGGTAGAACGTCATCTGCCAGCAATATCGGCAGTGTTCATTCCCGGAGTCCTCAACTGGGAAGCGGATTTCCTCAGTCGTCAGTACGTTCACGCTGGAGAGTGGAGAGGCCGCAGCAGAAATGTCTGCACTGGTGTCAGTAGGTGACTGAGGCAGGGATGACTGGGAGATAGTGGGTGACTGAAGCATGTATGACTGGGAGATAGTGGGTGACTGAGGCCGGGGTGACTGGGAGATAGTCAGTGACTAAGGCAGGGGTGATAGGGATATAGTGGATGACTGTGGCAGGGGTGACAGGGACAGTAGGAGACTGAGGCAGGGGTGACAGGGATAGTGGGTGACTGAGGCAGGGGTGATAGGGTGACAGTGGGTGACTGAGGCAGAGGTGACAGGGATAGTGGGTGACTGAGGTAGGGGTGATATGGAGATAGTGGTTGACTGAGGCAGGGGTGACAGAGATAGTGGGTGACTAAAGCAGGGGTGACTGGTATAGTGGGTGACTGAGGCAGGGGTCGCAGGTATAGTGGTTAACTGAGGCAGCGGTGACTGGGAGATAGTGGGTAACTGGGGCAGGGGTGACAGGGAAAGTGTGTGACTCAGGCAGGGGTGATAGGGAGATAGTGGGCAGCAGATCACTGCCTCGCTGACAGCAGCACATCCCTGCTTCACTGACAGCAGCACATCCCTGCCTCATTGACAGCAGCACATACCTGCCTCACTTATAGCAGCACATCCCTGCCTCACTGGCAGCAGCAGATCCCTGCCTCACTGGCAGCAGCAGATCACTGCTTCACTGACAGCAGCACATCCCTGCCTCACTGGCAGCAGCAGATCCCTGCCTTACTGACAGCTGTATATAGGGCCTAATTCAGACCTGATCTCTGCTGTGCATATTCACACAACAGGAGATCAGGTCTGAAGTGTGTGTGTGTGTGCTGGTGCCGCAGTGCACCGGCACATGCCAGAGATGCGATCAGCATCTCTGCCCAGTGAGCGCCTCTGCCAACACATACTTATCTTGCATATGAGATCTCTTGTTCATGAAGATAGTTCTCACAGGGTGAGGTTCATCCATTACATTTTAAAGTAGGAAGGTACAAATTACATATTCAAATTACATATATGTGCTGGATTCAAATGTTTTCCCCCCTTCCTTTCTCAATTGTGCCCATCAGCAGCTATTCTAATGTTGCTGCCAATGGGTGTGACACATTCATTTCTTCTGTGGGGTACACTGGACTCCACAAGGATTCACATTGGGGTGTAGAGTAGGATCTTGATCTGAGGCACCAACAGGCTCAAAGCTTTTGACTGTTCCCAAGATGCTCAGCGCCCCCTGCTCTATAACCTCGCTTCCATGAACAGGGAGCTCAGTTTGTAGTTGGTGCCTTCAGTAGCAGGACACTTAACAGGGGGCTGCCTCAGGCAGCCTATACTTAGCTATTAATTTTGACAAGAAAAGAAGAACTTTTTTTATAAGAATGTACAAGGGCTGCAGCAGGCTAGGTCTAATAGACATCTTTACTGCAGCTCCATCACTCCCAGCGGCGCAGTATACTCCCGTGCCCTGGTTGCTGGGTCACTGCAGCGGAGGCTCCGGTTTCTTCCTAAGGTCAGTCACACACACACCGCCCTCCGGGATCACGAGGCCGCTGATGAAAGGGAGGTAAGGGGCTTCTGTGCCCACACTATACCGTGATCCAGCGTGGCAGTAGGGGGCGGGCCGTGTGCGCACTGGCGTGGACACTGATTACTGGGCAGCCGCTCCACTAGCCACCAGGGACAGTTAAGGAGCACAGCTCTGGGGGTTTTTCTCCTATATTAACCCCATTTTGTACTACCTGCAGTGCATTGTGATAGGTAATAGAGCCTGATTCAGGTTGGATTGCACTCACAATAAGCAATCCAACTGCAAAAATTGCTAAGAGCATACGCATGCGCCTGCATTTTCTGTGACTGTCAATCGGTGTGGGGGGGGGGGGGTCAGCAACACTCCATTTCAAAGTCGGAGATGGAGCGGTGCGGGGGCAGGGCTTCAACGGAGAAACAGGAGGCGTGGTCAGAGCGGCTGCATGACATCACATGCAGCCGTTGCGATCACAAAAATGGTGGCGGCTTCCTGCGCACACGTACAGTCTGCACCAACAGGAGGCTAACCCATTTTTTATGATCACGCTGAACTGCACTGAGACTGCAATTTCAGCGTGGTCAAGAAGGGAGGCGGCATGCTGGGTGGCCATGCCCTGTGATGGGTGGCCCCAGCATGCGAACCAAAGGATTGCAAATTCTGTTACTTAGCAGAATTTGCAATCCTTACTGAATTAGGCCATTGATTACAAAATTGTAAACAATATTTGAAGTTTTTCTTCAGGGACTAACACAAAAGATGCTTGGGGCTACTAACACATGGGTAAGCCACGTAAAGCTTCCCATGGGTCAGTGGCATCACAACGGGGTTGCGGCACACACCCGAGTGTCACCCGCCAAGTGGGGTGACACCAAAGTGCCGGCTCTTCTTCAGTGACAGAATATGGGTGTTTCACTGTGACATTACGTGCAACACCCAGTTTCTGTCACTGTGCAGGAGCCAGCACCACTCACACACTAGTCCCCGGGTACAGCCCCCAACCCCCGGGATACCCGCAGCAACAAAATGGTGATTCAGGCCACGCCCCTACCTATGAGACCATGCCTCCTTTTTACCATTGCGCTGCTTATCTGCGCGCACTGCATTACAATCTCCCTCGCCGCCTCTCTGGGTGTCACCAGTGATAGTGACACCTCTGCCATGCTTGTAGCAGCTGGTCCTAAGATCTACGCCTCCAGCCCTGAGTGTTTTCCCTTGTGACTTGTTGATCATCATAGCGAAGCAGATGCTTACAGAAAACTGCAGGGGCTTAGATTGAAAAGAAAAACATTGACGAACCCATCATTTCAGCGACAGGGTCTGCCACACGACTGACTGAAATGACTGGTTGGTTTGGGCCCCCACCAAAAAAGAATCAATCAATCTCTCCTTGCACAAACTGGCTCTACAGAGGCAAGATGTCCACCTCATCATCCTCCGATTCCTCACCCCTTTCACTGTGTACATCCCCCTCCTCACAGATTATTAATTCGTCCCCACTGGAATCCACCATCTCAGATCCCTGTGTACTTTCTGGAGGCAATTGCTGGTGAATGTCTCCACGGAGGAATTGATTATAATTAATTTTGATGATCATCATCTTCTCCACATTTTCTGGAAGTAACCTTGTACGCCGATTGCTGACAAGGTGAGCGGCCGCACTAAACACTCTTTCGGAGTACACACTGGAGGGAGGGCAACTTAAGTAGAATAAAGCCAGTTTGTGCAAGGGCCTCCAAATTGCCTCTTTTTCTCCACCATTCTTTCAAAGGTGACAGAATCATATGCAGTGACAGTAGACGACATGTCAGTAATCGTTGCCAGGTCCTTCAGTCTGGACCAGATGTCAGCACTCACTCCAGACTGCCCTGCATCACCGCCAGCGGGTGGGCTCGGAATTCTTAGCCTTTTCCTCGCACCCCCAGTTGCGGTAGAATGTGAAGGAGGAGCTGTTGACGGGTCACGTTCCGCTTGACTTGACAATTTTCTCACCAGCAGGTCTTTGAACCTCTGCAGACTTGTGTCTGCCGGAAAGAGAGATACAATGTAGGTTTTAAATCTAGGATCGAGCACGGCGGCCAAAATGTAGTGCTCTAATTTCAACAGATTGAATCCTGGTTAAGCAAATTAAGGGCTCCATCCACAAGTCCCACATGCCTAGTTGAATCGCTCTGTTTTAGCTCCTCCTTCAATGTCTCCAGCTTCTTCTGCAAAAGCCTGATGAGGGGAATAACCTGACTCAGGCTGGCAGTGTCTGAACTGACTTCACGTGTGGAAAGTTCAAAGGGTTGCAGAACCTTGCACAACGTTGAAATCATTCTCCACTGCGCTTGAGTCAGGTGCATTCCCCCTCCTTTGCCTATATCGTGGGCAGATGTATAGGCTTGAATGGCCTTTTGCTGCTCCTCCATCCTCTGAAGCATATAGAGGGTTGAATTCCACCTCGTTACCACCTCTTGCTTCAGATGATGGCAGGGCAGGTTCAGGAATGTTTGGTGGTGCTCCAGTCTTCGGCATGCGGTGGCTGAAGGCAGAAAGTGGCCCGCAATTCTTCGGGCCACCGACAGCATCTCTTGCACGCCCCTGTCGTTTTTTAAATAATTCTGCACCACCAAGTTCAATGTATGTGCAAAACATGGGACGTGCTGGAATTTGCCCAGATGTAATGCACGCACAATATTGGTGGCGTTGTCCGATGTCACAAATCCCCAGGAGAGTTCAATTGGGGTAAGCCATTCTGCGATGATGTTCCTCAGTTTCCGTAAGAGGTTGTCAGCTGTGTGCCTCTTATGGAAAGCGGTGATACAAAGCGTAGCCTGCCTAGGAACGAGTTGGCAATTGCGAGATGCTGCTACTGGTGCCGCCGCTGCTGTTCTTGCTGCGGGAGGCAATACATCTACCCAGTGGGCTGTCACAGTCATATAGTCCTGAGTCTGCCCTGCTCCACTTAACCACAGACAAGTGGACATTGGGTACAACTGCATTTTTTAGGACACTGGTGACTCTTTTTCTGAGGTCTGTGTACATTTTCGGTATCGCCTGCCTAGAGAAATGGAACCTAGAGGGTATTTGGTACCGGGGACACAGTACCTCAATCAAGTCTCTAGTTGCCTCTAAATTAACGATGGATACCGGAACCACGTTTCTCACCACCCAGACCTGAGTTATCCGCTTTGCAGCAGGATGACTGCTGTGATATTTCATCTTCCTCGCAAAGGACTGTTGGACAGTCAATTGCTTACTGGAAGAAGTACAAGTGGTCTTCCGACTTCCCCTCTGGGATGACGATCGACTCCCAGCAGCAACAACAGCAGCACCAGCAGCAGTAGGCGTTACACTCAAGGATGCATCGGAGGAATCCCAGGCAGGAGAGGACTCGTCAGAGTTGCCAGTGACATGGCCTGCAGGACTATTGGCTCTCCTGTCTAAGGAGGAAATTGACACTGAGGGAGTTGGTGGTGTGGTTTGCAGGAGCTTGGTTACAAGAGGAAGGGATTTAGTGGTTAGTGGACTGCTTCCGCTGTCATCCAAAGTTTTTGAACTTGTCACTGACTTATGATGAATGCGCTGCAGGTGACATATAAGGGAGGATGTTCCGAGGTGGTTAACGTCCTTATCCCTACTTATTACAGCTTGACAAAGGCAACACACGGCTTGACACCTGTTGTCCGCATTTGTGTACAGGATGCATACCTTCATGTCCCCATTTATCCACCTCATCAGGCGTAACTCAGATTTGCGGTACAGGACTGTCATTGCCAATTTCAGACGTTGCTGTTTGGTCTCTCCATGGCCCTGAGAATTTTCACCAAGGTAATGGCGGAAATGATGGTGCTCCTGTGCAAGCAAGGTGTCACAATTATCCCGTACTTGGGCGATCTCATAAAAGCGAGATCAAGAGAGCAGTTGCTGAACAGCGTATCACTTTCACTGAAAGTGTTACAGCAACACGGCTGGATTCTCAATATCCCGAAGTCGCAGTTGATTCCTACTACTCGTCTGTCTTTCTTGGGCATGATTCTGGACACAGACCAGAAGAGGGTTTATCTCCTGATAGAAAAGGCCCAGGAACTCATGACTCTTGTCAGGAACCTATTGAAACCAAAACAGGTGTCAGTGCATCACTGCACTCGAGTCCTGGGAAAGATGGTGGCATCATACGAGGCCATTCCAATCGGCAGGTTCCATGCGAGGACTTTCCAATGGGACCTACTGGACAAGTGGTCCGGGTCACATTTACAGATGCACTGGTTGATCACCCTGTCCCCCAGGGTCAGGGTATCACTCTTGTGGTGGCTGCAGAGTGCTCACCTTCTCGAGGGACGCAGATTCAGCATTCAGGGCTGGATCCTGGTGACCACAGACGCAAGCCTCCAAGGTTGGGGAGCAGTCACACAGGGAAGAAATTTCCAAGGTCTTTGGTCAAGTCAAGAGACTTGTCTTCACATCAACATCCTGGAACTAAGGGCCATATACAATGCCCTACGTCAAGCGGAGACCTTACTTTGCGACCAACCGGTTCTGATCCAGTCAGACAACGTCACCGCAGTGGCTCATGTAAACCGCCAAGGCGGCACAAGAAGCAGAGTGGCGATGGCACAAGCCACCAGAATTCTTCGCTGGGTGGAGAATCACGCAAGCGCACTGTCAGCAGTGTTCATTCCGGGAGAGGACAACTGGGAAGCAGACATCCTCAGCAGACACGACCTACATCCGCGAGAGTGGGGACTTCATCAGGAAGTCTTTGCACAGATTACAAGTCGGTGGGAACTGCCACAGATAGACATGATGCCGTCCCGGCTCAACAAAAAGCTACAGAGGTATTGCGCAAGGTCAAGAGACCCTCAGGCAGTAGCTGTAGACGCCCTAGTGACACCGTGGGTGTTCCGGTCGGTCTATGTATTTCCTCCTCTTCCTCTCATACCCAAGGTGTTGAGGATAATAAGACAAAGAGGAGTGAGAACAATCCTCATTGTTCCAGATTGGCCACGGAGGACCTGGTATCCGGATCTGCAGGAAATGCTCACAGAAGATCTGTGGCCTCTCCCTCTAAGACAGGACCTGTTGCATCAGGGGCCCTGTCTGTTCCAAGACTTACCGCGGCTGCGTTTGACGGCATGGCGGTTGAATGCCGGATCCTAGCATTCCGGTTGAGGTCATCCCTACGCTGATAAAGGCTAGGAAGGATGTAACGTTAAAACATTACACCGTATATGGCGAAATTATGTTTCTTGGTGTGAGGCCAGGAATGCTCCTACGGAAGAATTCCATCTGGGCCGTTTCCTTCACTTCCTACAAACTGGAGTGAATTTGGGCCTAAAATTAGGCTCTATTAAGGTCCAGATTTCGGCCTTATCCATTTTCTTTCAAAAAGAATTGGCTTCTCTTCCAGAAGTTCAGACTTTTGTAAAAGGAGTGCTGCATATTCAGCCTCCTTTTGTGCCTCCGGTGGCACCTTTGGACCTTAACGTGGTGTTAAGTTTTCTAAAATTACACTGGTTTGAACCACTTAAAACAGTGGAGTTAAAATATCTCACATGGAAGGTGGTCATGTTATTAGCCTTGGCTTCGGCTAGGCGAGTGTCGGAATTAGCGGCTTTGTCACATAAAAGCCCATATTTGGTATTCCATGTGGATAGAGCGGAATTGCAGACCCGTCCTCAATTCCTACCAAAAGTGGTCTCATCTTTTCATATGAACCAACCTATTGTGGTGCCTGTGGCTACGCGTGACTTGGAGGATTCCGAGTTACTTGATGTGGTTAGGGCTTTGAAAATTTACGTGGCCAGGACGGCTAGAGTCAGGAAAACTGAAGCGCTGTTTGTCCTGTATGCAACCAACAAGATTGGTGCCCCTGCTTCAAAGCAGGCTATTGCTCGCCGGATTTGTAACACGATTCAGCAAGCGCATTCTATGGCTGGATTGCAGTTACTGAAATCGGTCAAGGCCCATTCCACGAGGAAAGTGGGCTCTTCTTGGGCGGCTGCCCGAGGGGTCTCGGCACTACAGCTGTGTCAAGCTGCTACTTGGTCGGGTTCACACACCTTTGCAAAATACTATAAGTTTGATACCCTGGCTGAGGAGGAACTCATGTTTGCTCAATCGGTGCTGCAGAGTCATCCGCACTCTCCCGCCCGTTTTGGAGCATTGGTATAATCCCCATGGTCCTTACGGAGTCCCCAGCATCCTCTAGGACGTTAGAGAAAATAAGATTTTAAACCTACTGGTAAATCTTTTTCTCGTAGTCCGTAGAGGATGCTGGGCGCCCGTCCCAAGTGCGGACTACTTCTGCAATACTTGTATATAGTTATTGCTTCAATAAGGGTTATGTTATAGTTGCATCGGTCCTGCACTGATGCTATGTTGTTTTTTCATACTGATAACTGGGTAGTTTATCACAAGTTATACGGTGTGATTGGTGTGGCTGGTATGAATCTTGCCCTGGATTAACAAAATCCTTTCCTCATACTGTCCGTCTCCTCTGGGCACAGTTTCTCTAACTGTGGCATAGAGGGAGGAGCCAGTGCACACCCAGAACTAAAGTCTTTCTTAAAGTGCCCATGTCTCCTGTGGAGCCCGTCTATCCCCATGGTCCTTACGGAGTCCCCAGCATCCTCTACGGACTACGAGAAAAAGATTTACCGGTAGGTTTAAAATCTTATTTTCTACTTTATTCTTTTCTATCCTAGTTTATTACGACCAACTCTCATCCAAGGAGTTTGATATTCTACTACCTGCATGCAATTTAAATTGCTTAAATTGTTTATATGGTTGATTTGTCCTTCACAATCCATAATCTGCAACTTGGATGTACTTGTGTCATTGAAAATCTTATAATAAAAATGTATATACAGATACTCAACCTGTATATTGAAAAAAAAAAAAAGTTATAAGACATATGCATTCAATATTTGAAGAAACAAAATAAAATAAAGCTATCTATTGGGTTTCACTAACAAGCACATTGGAAGACTTGACTACTGTTAAAAGACATGCATTACATGGTATAGAGCCACAAACCACAATGTAGTAAAATAAAAACAAACTTACATGTGTATCAAACCTATGTGAGGCTTACATTGATAGTGCAAGATCAACACTCTATCAACTGTGCAAACTAGACTGCACATAAATGCCATAAAATTTATCTGAGATTTTAGTAAATAAGGCCCGTTGCTGTCCGGGTCACGCAGCCGTCACGGCCCGCCCCCATACGGTCCGGTCATGTCTGCGTTGTCCTGACTGTGCCCCCAAAATGGCGGCACAACGCCGCTGGCCCGACTCCTCCTGCCCAGTGACCGCCTCTGCCTGTCAATCAGGCAGAGGCGCTCACTGGGCAGAGATGCTGATCGCATCTCTGGCATGTGCCGGTGCACTGCGGCACCAGCACACACGCACTTCAGACCTGATCTCCTGTTGTGTGAATATGCACAGCAGGGATCAGGTCTGAATTAGGCCCTATATACAGCTGTCAGTAAGGCAGGGATGTGCTGCTGCCAGTGAGGCAGGGATGTGCTGCTGGTAGTGAAGCAGTGATGTGCTGCTGTCAGCGAAGCAGTGCTGTGCTGCTGTCAGCGAGACAGGGATGTGCTGCTGTCAGCGAGGCAGGGATGTGCTGCTGTCAGCGAAGCAGGGATGTGCTGCTGTCAGCGAAGCAGGGATGTGCTGCTGTCAGCGAAGCAGGGATGTGCTGCTGTCAGCGAGGCAGGGATGTGCTGCTGTCAGCGAGGCAGGGATGTGCTGCTGTCAGCGAGGCAGGGATGTGCTGCTATAAGTGAGGTAGGGATGTGCTGCTGTCATTGAAGCAGGAATGTGCTGCTGCAGTGAGGCAGAGATATGCAGCCCACTATCTCCCTATCACCCCTGCCTGAGTCACACACTTTCCCTGTCACCCCTGCCTCAGTTACCCACTATCTCCCAGTCACCGCTGCCTCAGTCAACCACTATATCTGCGATCCCTGCCTCAGTCACCCACTATACCAGTCACCCCTGCTTTAGTCACCCACTGTCACCCTATCACCCCTGCTTCAGTCACCCACTATCCCTGTCAACCCTGCCTCAGTCACCCACTATCTCCCAGTCACCCCTGCCTCAGTCAGCCACTATCCCTGTCACCCCTGCCTCAGTCTCTTACTGTCCCTGTCACCCCTGCCACAGTCATCCACTATCTCCCTATCACCCCTGCCTTAGTCATTTATTATACCTGTCACCCACTTTCTTCCCATACTTACCCAACCCCTTCCTATCACCCCTCCCTCAGTAACCCACTATCTCCCTGTCACCCACTATCTCCCAGTCACCCCGGCCTCAGTCACCCACTATCTCCCACTCATACATGCTTCAGTCACCCACTATCTCCCAGTCATCCCTGCCTCAGTCACCTACTGACACCAGTGCAGACATTTCTGCTGCGGCCTCTCCACTCTCCAGCGTGAACGTCCTGACGACTGAGGAAATCCGCTTCCTAGTTGAGGACTCCGGGAATGAACACTGCCGATATTGCTGTCAGATGACTTTCTACCCAACGGAGGATTTTTGATACTTCCAGCTTTGCCATGCAGTTTCGAGTGCCGCCTTGATGATTTGTGTACACTACCGTGGTGGCGTTGTCAGATTGTACTTGAACAGGCCTGTTCTGTACTAGAGGCAGGGCCAGTGTCAATTAATTGAACACTGCCTGCAATTCCAGAATGTATATCAGGAGGAGAGATTCCTCCCTGGTCCACCGACCCTGGAGAAAGTGTTGCTCCAACACCATGGCCCAGCCCAAAAGACTGGCATCCATTGTCAGGAGGACACAGTTGGAGATCCAGAAGGGATGGCCCCTGCTCAACTGTTGGTCCTGTAACCACCAGCTCAGTGTCAGACGAACCTCCGGAGTCAAGGAGATCATTTGAGACATCACCCGATGAGGCAGGCCGTCCCACTTGGAGAGGATTAACCTCTGCAGAGGGCGGTAATGAAATTGAGCGTACTCTACCATATCGAAAGCCGACACCATGAGGTCTAGTACTTGCATCGCCGTGTGTATCAACACTCTTGGGCGAGAGAGGACGATACTGTCCTGAATTTTCAGGACTTTCTCTGGAGACAGAAACAATTGTTGGCTGTGTGTGTCCAGCAGTGCCCCTAGGTGCACAATGTTCCGAGCAGGGACCAGCGAGGACTTTTTTCAGTTGAATAGCCACCCGTGGACTTTTAGGAATTGGACCGCCAGTTCCAGATAACTGTGGAGAACCTCTTGGGAGTTCACCAGGATCAGCAAGTCGTCCAGATTTGTCAGGATCCTGATTCTCTGATGGTGAAGGGTCGTCATCACGGCCATGACCTTGGTGAATATCCGAGGTGCCGTGGCCAAACCAGAAGGCAGGACTTGAAATCCAAAAACAAACCAGGCACAACACTGCTTAGCTTCCATCATCAGATGAGATTGGACCAGTGGCGTAACTACTGCCCCCGCAGTCCTCGCGGTGGCTTGGGGGCGAGGGGCTGCGGGGGCGCCACTGATTTACAGCAGACTGACATGCGGACGAGCGTCCGCATGTCAGTCTGCAGTCTCCTTCCCTCCGCCGCTTTTTGGAGGGACACGGAGGGCACACAGCGTGCCTCCCTGTGTCCCTCCTGCTGCATCATCTCCGGCGGCCGCGGGTCTAATAGGGGGAAGTGCCGTCCGTGAGCTCTAATTGGCTCACGAACCGGCACTTCCCCCTATTAGACCCGCGGCCGCCGGAGATGATGCAGCAGGAGGGACACAGGAGAGACGAGCTGTGCCCTCTGTGTCCCTCCAAAAAGCGACGGCGGGGGGGGGGGGGGGGTAAATATCTGGCACTGGGGGCATATATGGCACGGGGGGGGGGGAATATCTGGCACTGGGGCATTTCTGGCACTGGGGGGAATATCTGGCACTGGGGGCATATCTGGCACTGGGGGGGATATCTGGCACTGGGGCATATATGGCACTGGGGGGGAATATCTGGCACTGGGGGCATATATGGCACTGGGGGGGGTATCTGGCACTGGGGGCATATATGGCACGGGGGGCATATATGGCACTGGGGGGAATATCTGGCACTGGGGGCATATATGGCACTGGGGGGGAATATCTGGCACTGGGGGCATATGTGTACCTGGCACATGGGGGGGACGACTATATTTGGCACTGGGGCATGTAAGTACCTGGCACCGTGGGGGAATATCTGGCACTGGGGACATATGTGGCACTGGGAGCACTGCCCTAGCAACAAAGACTACCTCCTAGCAACGAGCATGACACCCAGTGCATGAAACATCTGGCAACGAGCATGACACCCAGTGCATGAAACACCTGGCAACGAGCATGACACCCTGAGCATGAAAACCCCTGGCACCGTGCATGGAACCAAGAGCATGAAACCCCTGGCAACGAGCATGACACCCAGTGCATGAAACCCCTGACAACGAGCAGGTAATTGAAAAGTAATTAGAAGCCTTACTGTAGACTTAATGTGTAATGGGCATTACGGTGTGTGGCATAATGTATCACGGACATTGCGGTGTGTGTCATAATGTGTCGCAGGCATTACGGTGTATGGTATACTATATCGCGGGCATTGTGATATGTGGTATAATGTCTCAGGGTCATTGCAGTGTGTGGCATAATGTATCACGGACATTGCGGTGTGTGTCATAATGTGTCAGGCATTACGGTGTGTGGTATACTATATCACGGGCATTGTGGTATGTGGTATAATGTCTCAGGGTCATTGCAGTGTGGCATAATACATAACGGGCATTGCGATGTGTGGCATAGGGTATAACGGGCAGGGCATTGCGGTATGTGTCACAGGCATTACGGTGTATGGTATACTATATCACGGGCATTGTGGTATAATGTCTCAAGGTCATTGCAGTGTGTGGCATAATGTGTCACAGGCATTGTATGTGCTATAATGTATCGGGCATTGCAGTGTGTGGCATAATGTATCACGGACATTGCGGTGTGTGTCATAATGTGTCACAGACATTGTATGTGCTATAATGTATCAGGGGCATTGCAGTGTGTAGCATAATGTATAACGGGCATTGCGATTCCTGTCATAATGTGTCACAGGCATTACGGTGTGTGGCATAATGTGTCACAGACATTACGGTGTGTGGCATAATGTGTCGGGGGCATTACAGTGTGTGCATATTGTGTCGTGCATTATTGTGTGCGGCATAATGTCTAAGGGCCATTGCAGTATGTGGCATAATGTATACTGGGCATTACTATAAGGTGGAAAAATGACAAATAATGTAAGGGGCATGAATCAGGATAATTTTTCTTTCCTGTGGTGGCCAACGTATGGGCGTGCAGGTTGCAAAACTGGGGTATAAGGTAGTCTTTTCCTGCAATGCCACGCCCCTTTATGCGAAATCACGCCCACTCCAACAAAACCACGCCCCTTTTTTGACGCGCGCGCCTTAGGCGCGCGCATATTTATCCCTTTCTTGCTCCCAATTATGGAGCATGAAGGGGGGGGGGGGGGCGCCGAAGATTTTTTTGGCTTGGGGGAGAAAAATTTCTAGTTACGCCACTGGATTGGACATATCCAGTGTGATGCGGCTGTAGATGATTTTTGCTGTTTCTAACTTCTACATCAATGAATAAGTTTCAAAATAGAATGCATCAAGAGAACGGTGTTGGTAGTATAAAACTACCTACAGCACCTGGTATTCCCAGGTGGTCTCACATCCAAGAACAAACCAGGCCTAAGATCAGGTGATATTGGGCATATACAGTGTGGTGTGGCTGTAGATGAGCTTAGTGGTTTCTGTTAGAGTTCTTCTACTTCTAACTACTCGTACATAAATGAATAAGCGGACGATTTATTAAACCTGAGAAACACCTACTGTATTTGCACCTGCCAGTGACAACCTAATCTACCACTCACGCCGAGCATCAGGAGGACTTTGGACGTATCTCCGGATAAGGCTCGTTTGGAACGGTAAATTAGCACCAGAGCCGGGAGGGTTACAAAGACGGAAACCTGAGGCGGAGTGGTAATTAAAACTTAACATGGCCATGTCTTATAAAAACTGTGACTATATCCATTAATCCTACTGCTTCACGATGAAATTGCTGTTAATCTGATCAGCGTCATTTAAAGTGGACAAAAAAGCTGCTAAATACTATACGTACTATATATGATTGAAAGCAAGCCCTATTCCATATATCATACATTATCTAACGTTATAACATCTATCCTAAGATTACCATCACCAAAGAAAGGAAACAGCAGTAAACTAAATGAAACTAAGTAACCAGACATTGGACTCAGCTGTTGCAGTTGTAGCAGTTAAGTGAAACACTGGGACTCATTGAAACTATTGTATCTCTTTCTGTACTAAGAGGGCTAGCTAAACCAATTTGTGGAGCAGAGCATTTTCTTATATATTATTAATTGATGTCAATGTGGTTTTAGTTTTTTTTATATATGTAAATTTGTTGTCAAGGCAAGGGAAAGATATTTTTTTTTTTATTAATCTATATCCTTGGTACTATAATAGTACTAGTGAAGAATTATCATTGAGATAATAGTTAATTAATAAATTTATAATAATAAATCTGCAAGCGCTATCTGTACTTCTTTTGTTTTGATTTATTAAACCTGGTGAAATGATAATTTGCATGGTGATAAAGTACCAGCCAATCAGCTCCTAATTGCCATGTCACAGGCTGGGTTTGAAAAATGACAGTTAGGAGCTGACTGGCTGGTACTTTATCACCTTGCACTTTATCAGTTCACCAGGCTTAATAGATCTGCCCCAATGTTTCAAAATGGAATGCATCAAGAGAACGGTGTTGGTATTGTAAAAATACACACAGCTCCTGGTATTTCCTGGTGGTCTCCCATCCAAGTACTAAAACCAGGACCAACACTGCTCAGCTTCCATGATCAGGAGAGATTGGGCAAATCCAGTGTGCTGTGGCTGTAGATGACCTTGTGGTTTCTGTTAGAGCTCTTCTACTTCTAACTTCTGGTACATAAAAGAATATGTGTAAAAATTAAATGTACAGTACCAAGAAAAGGGTGTTGGTAGTTTAAAAACACCTAAATAATCTGATAATACATGGATGGGAGACTGCTTGGTAGTAACAAAGTCCAATACTGCTTTGCTTCAAAGATCAAATGAGATTGGGCATATCCAGCGTGGTGTGGCTTTAGATAAGCTTTGTGGTTTCTGTTAGAGCTCTTCTACTTCTAACTACTGGTACATTAATGAATATGTATAAGGTTGTAGTTTATCCAATATCCCTTCACTACCTTACCTCCCCCCCCCCCTCCCCTCCCCTCCCCTCCTTATAGCTTCCTTTGTTCTCTCCTCCTCGTGTGTGCGTTATTTGTTTTCTCATACGTCCTAGAGGATGCTGGGATCACATTAAGAACCATGGGGTATAGACGGGATCCGCAGGAGACATGGGCACTTTAAGACTTTCAAAGGGTGTGAACTGTCTCCTCCCTCTATGCCCCTCCTCCAGACTCCAGTTTTAGAATTGTGCCCAGTGAGACTGGATGCACTACAGGGGAGCTCTACTGAGTTTCTCTGAAAAGACTTATGTTAGTTTTTCTTATTTTCAGGGAGGCTGCTGGCAACAGTCTCCCTGCTTCGTGGAACTTAGGGGAGAGAAGTATGACCAACTTCTAGTAAGTTCAATGGCTCTGCTTCTGGCTGACAGGACACCATTAGCTCCTGAGGGTGCTGATCGCTGGGTACGCCTAGATGCCCACTCCCGTAGCCTGCCATCACCCCCTTACAGAGCCAGAAGTCAGAAGACAGGCGAGTAGCAGAAGAACAGAAGACTTCTTCTCCAGTGACGGCATTCTGAGGTACCACGCAGCGAGCGGAATGCTGTGCGCCATGCTTCCACACAAACACAGGCACTGCAGGGTGCAGGGCATGTGGGTGGGTGGGGGGGGGGGCACCCTGGGCAGCATAAATTCCTCACAAAAGGCTGGCAAAAGTGGACATTAGTGCCTGGGCACTGTCCTTACCCCGCCAGCGTAATTAATTATTTGTTTCTGAGCGGGACAGAAGCGTGCCATTACAGCGGCGGGGCTTCTTCCTCACCTCACCAGCACATCTATAGAGCGTTACAAGTCTATCACTATAGAGTTTATTATTTCCCAGACTGTGTACTTTTGGCGCTGGGTTGTGAGCTAAAAAATCCTCTCTGTCCCTCCGACAGATTTACTGTAGGTCTATCCCCCATAAGCCGATGTGTCTGTGGGTACTTGGTACATGTGTGTCAACATGTCGGTGGCTGAATGTTTTTCCCAAGAGGAAACTATATTAGGAATGCAGACATATGATGGTGGCCCTGTTGGCACCACCAATAACTGACTGGGTGAAAGTTTCAATAATATCAGAGTGAGGTTGGATAAATCTGTGTCCCAGACACAGACGTAGAGAATAGATGTGATGTTCATGGCTATGCTTCTTTTCCCTCAGGCCCGCAAAAATGTTACTACACACTGATACTGACTCGGATACTGATTCCTATGTCGACCATAATATTTCCTGATTAGATCCAATATTGGCAAGGAGCATTCAGTACATGATTGTGGATATTAAGGACATATTAACATCACTGAGGACCCTGCTGTTCCTGACAAAGGGGTCTATATGTATGTATATATAGATATATAATGAAAACTGATGTAACGTTCCTCCATCTCTGTTTGAGAAAGTCTGGGCCAGCTCGACAAGATGGTTTCAAATCCCCAAAAGGTTTCCGATTGTTTATTCATTTCCTGCTGCGGACAGAATAAAGTGGGAGTCACCCCCTGTTCTGCACGGGGCCCTGTCACAAATCCAGCGGATCGTATGCAGGAAGCTACATTATTTCTAGTTATGTAACCACGGGTACATTACTTAGACCTGCCATTACATGCGCATGGGTGAGTAGTAGTATTCAAGAATTGGTCGAATACCTTGTCTTCCGATATAGATATCTTGGAGAGATGGGATACTCCTTACGTTGGATCATATCAAGGACACTGCAGCATACTTACAACTGCAAGGGATATAGGACTCTTGAGTTCACGGGCCAATTTCATGGCAGTCTCGGATAGGAGGGCAGTGTGGATTCACCAAGGGAATGCTGATGCTGACTCCAAGAAGAAAGGGAGTCTCTTCCCTATGAAGGTGAAGCCTTGTTTGGCAACGGCCTAGTTAATTTGATCTCGGCAGCTCCCGCAGGTAAGTCAACCTTCTTGCCCTATGTTCCCTCTCAACGGATGAAGACGCATCATTGTCTAATGCAGTAATTTTGTCCCAATAGATATGCAAGAAGTTAAGATTCCCCTTTCTTTGCATTAGAGGAAGGAGAAGAGGGAAGAGGTCTGTAGCCTCTTCAAGATCGCAGGAGCAGAGTTCGTCCTCTGCTTCTGCCAAATCCACTGCATGACGCTGGGGCTCTCTTGCAGGAGCCCACACCAGTGGGGGCACGTCTAAAACACTTCAGTCAGTTCTGGATTAATTTGGACCTGGACTCGTGGGTTTTACAAATAGTGTCACAAGGGTACAAACTGGGGTTTCAAGACGTTCCCCCTCACCGATTGTTCAAATCGGCCTTAGTCAGCAGGGAGAAGGTTTTTATTCAAGCCTCTTCGTGCTCCCGAAGCCGGACGGCTCAGTCAGACCAATCTTAAATCTGAAATCCCTCAATTTCTACCTAAAGAAATTCAATTTCAAGATGGAATCTCTCAGGGTAGGGATCTCCAGTCCGGAGGAAGGAGATTTCATGGTTTTGGTAGACATAAGGTTGCCTAATTACATGTTCCCGTTTAGCCACTGCATCAAGCTACCTGAGGTTTGCAATTCAGGATTGTCATTACCAATTTCAGACGTTGCCGTTTGGTCTGTCCACGGCTCTGAGGATTTTCACCAGGGTGATGGTGGAAATGATGGTTCTCCTTCACAAGCAAGGAGTCACAATTATGCCGTACTTGGATGATCTCCTGATAAAGGCGAGATCCAGGGACCAGTTGGTGCAAAACATCTACTCTCCCTGACAGTTCTTCAACAACATGGTTGGCTCCTAAACTTGCCAAAATCGCAGTTGGTCCCAATGACGCGGTTGTTGTTTCTGGGAGTCATACTGGACACAGAAGAGGCTTTCTTCCAGTGGAAAGGCTATGGAGTTCCAGAGTCTGGTCAAACAAATTCTGAAACCAGCAAGAGTGTTAATCCATCAATGCATTCTGTTGCTGGGGAAGATGGTTGCGGCCTACGAGGCCATTCAGTTTGGCAGGTTCCATGCCAGAGTGTTCCAGTGGGACCTGTTGGACAAGTGGTCCGGATCCCACCTACACATGCACCGGAGGATAATCCTGTCTTCCAAGACCAGAATCTTACTCCATTGGTGGCTGCACAGTTCTCACCTCCTAGAGGGGCGATGGTTCGGGATCCAGGACTGGATCCTAGGGACCATGGATGCAACCCTCCGAGGCTGGGGAGCAGTCACACAGGGGGAAAACATCCAAGGAAGATGGTCAAGTCAGGAAAGTTTTCTCCACATAAATGTTCTGGAGTTAAGGGCCATTTAATAACTGCAGACACAGTACGCACTGGGACGGGTGCCCAGCATCCTCTACGGACTAAGAGAAAAGGATTTACCGGTAGGTATTAAAATCCTATTTTCTCTAACGTCCTAGAGGATGCTGGGGACTCCGTAAGGACCATGGGGATAGATAGGCTCCGCAGGAGACATGGGTACTTTAAGAAAGACTTTAGTTCTGGGTGTGCACTGGCTCCTCCCTCTATGCCCCTCCTCCAGACCTCAGTTTGATACTGTGCCCAGTGGAGACTGGGTGCTTTTCAGGAGCTCTCCTGAGCTTTCTGACAGAAAGTATTTTGTTAGGTTTTTAATTTTCAGGGAGCACTGCTGGCAACAGACTCCCTCATCGAGGGACTGAGGGGAGAGAAGCAGCCCTACTCTCTGAGTTGCAAGGTCCAGCTTCTTAGGCTACTGGACACCATTAGCTCCAGAGGGATTGGTACGCAGGATCTCACCCTCGCCGTCCGTCCCAGAGCCGCGCCTCCGTCCCCCTTGCAGAGCCGGAAGATAGAAGCCGGGTGAGTATGAGAAGAAAAGAAGACTTCAGAGGCGGCAGAAGACTTCATGATCTTCACTGAAGTAACGCACAGCACTGCAGCTGTGCGCCATTGCTCCCATACACCTCACACACTCCGGTCACTGTAAGGGTGCAGGGCGCAGGGGGGGGGGGGCACCCTGGGCAGCAATATAAACCTCTTTTTGGCAAAAATATAACACATATACAGCGGGGCACTGTATATATGTATGAGCCCCCGCCAATTTTACAGTTTAAGCGGGACAGAAGCCTGCCGCCGAGGGTGCGGGGCTTCTCCCTCAGCACTCACCAGCTCCATTTTTTCTTCACAGCACCGCTGAGAGGAAGCTCCCCGGACTCTCCCCTGCTTATACCACGGTAGACAAGAGAGTTGAAAAGAGGGGGGGGGCACATAATTTGGCGCAAATTACATACAGCAGTACTACTGGGCAAACATTAAGTTACTGTGTATTCCTGGGTTATATAGCGCTGGGGTGTGTGCTGGCATACTCTCTCTCTGTCTCTCCAAAGGGCCTTGTGGGGAAACTGTCTTCAGAAAAAGCATTCCCTGTGTGTGTGGTGTGTCGGTACACGTGTGTCGACATGTCTGAGGAAGAAGGCTATATTAGAGAGGAGCAGGAGCAAATGAATGTGGTGTCTCCGCCGACAGCTGATTGGATGGATATGTGGAATGTTTTAAATGCTAGTGTAAACTCATTGCACAAAAGATTAGACAAGGCTGAAGCTTTGGGACAGTCAGGGTCTCAACCCATGCCTGATCCTATGTTGCAGGGACTGTCAGGGTCTCATAAGCGCCCACTATCCCAGATTGTTGACACAGATACAGACACGGATTCTGACTCCAGTGTCGATTACGATGATGCAAAGTTACAGCCAAAATTGGCAAAATCCATTCGATATATGATTATGGCAATAAAAGATGTTTTGCACATCAGAGAGGAACCCCCTGTCCCTGACAAGAGGGTACATATGTACAAGGTGAAAAAGCCTGAGGTAACCTTTGAGGGGGTCACACGAGCTGAACGAGTTATGTGAAAAAGCTTGGGAATCTCCAGATAAAAGACTGCAGATTTCCAAAAGGATTCTTATGGCGTATCCTTTCCCATCAATGGATAGGTTACGATGGGAATCCTCCCCTAGGGTGGACAAAGCATTAACACGCTTATCCAAGAAGGTAGCCCTCCCGTCCCAGTATACGGCTACCCTCAAAGAGTCTGCTGACCGCAAACAGGAGATTACCCTGAAGTCCATTTATACACATTCAGGTACCTTACTCAGACCGGCAATTGCGTCGGCCTGGGTGTGTAGTGCTGTAGCGGCATGGACGGATACCTTATCTGAGGGGATGGATACCCTAGATAAGGATACTATTTTATTGACCCTGGGGCATATAAGAGATGCTGTCCTATATATGTGTGTATGCAAACTACAGGTGGTGCTGCAGGGCTCACACCCTTTTACTTGTCTTGTAGAGCAACTCTGGAGCTGTTTCTGGGTCCAGCTGCTGCAAGAAATCAGCTTGAATGCTTCAGGGGCTGGGGCATGGCCAACATGAGCCCACACTGATGGGGGGTGGGGGTGTATAAAGCGATTTAGGGGTCATCCAAGCGCAACCCCACAAAGGCCGCCATGCCCTGCGTGACCCTTTTCTCTTTTCATATGCAGACGAGGGTTGCAGCCAACTATGCCCACTGCTTGGATGACATCACTATATGCAAATCCATCTGCTGCAGGCCTTCCCCCAGGAATGCTTGCAGTAGTTGTTGCATTTGGTTTGTTGTTTGGGGGTGCTTCAGTATTAGGCAGCCTTCTGCCCTCCCACATTCGTCTGAAAATGTGTTCTCCCTGCAGTTGTTGTTCCCAGATAAGAGTTCCCTTGTGCTTCCTCAGTTGAATCTCCTTAACTTGACAGGGGTGTGCCCGAGCAGCCGCCCTCCACAGCCCTATCCCAACACATACTTATCTTGCATATGAGATCTCTTGATCATGAAGATAGTTCTCACAGGGTGAGGTTCATCCATTACATTTTAAAGTAGGAAGGTACAAATTACATATTCAAATTACATATATGTGCTGGATTCAAATGTTTTCCCCCCTTCCTTTCTCAATTGTGCCCATCAGCAGCTATTCTAATGTTGCTGCCAATGGGTGTGACACATTCATTTCTTCTGTGGGGTACACTGGACTCCACAAGGATTCACATTGTATATGTACACCAGAGTAGGATCTTGATCTGAGGCACCAACAGGCTCAAAGCTTTTGACTGTTCCCAAGATGCTCAGCGCCCCCTCCTCTATAACCTCGCTTCCATGAACAGGGAGCTCAGTTTGTAGTTGGTTCCTTCAGTAGCAGGCCACTTAACAGGGGGCTGCCTCAGGCTGCCTATTCTTAGCTATTAATTTTGGAAAGAAAAGAAGAACTTTTTTTATAAGAATCTACAAGGGCTGCAGCAGGCTAGGTCTAATAGACCTCTTTACTGCAGCTCCATCACTCCCAGTGGCGCAGTATACTCCCGTGCCCCGGTTGCTGGGTCACTGCAGCGGAGGCTCCGGTTTCTTCCTAAGGTCAGTCACACACACACCGCCCTCCGGGATCACGAGGCCGCTGATGGGGGCGGGCCGTGTGCGCACTGGCGTGGACACTGATTACTGGGCAGCCGCTCCACTAGCCACCAGGGACAGTTAAGGAGCACAGCTCTGGGGTTTTTTCTCCTATATTAACCCCATTTTGTACTACCCGCAGTGCATTGTGATAGGTAATGGGGCCTGATTCAGGTTGGATCGCAATCCAACTGCTAAAACTGCTAAGAGCATACGCCTGCATTTTCTGCGGCACCCCGCAGATAATGCGATCACCTCTGCCTGTGAATCGGTGAGGGGGGGGGGGGGGGAGGGGGGTCAACAACACTCCATTTCCAAGTCAGAGATGGAGCGGTGCGGGGGCACGGTTTCAAAATGGGGTCGGCAACGGAGAAACAGGAGGCGTGGTCAGAGCAGCTGCATGACATCACATGGGCCGGACTCTGCCAGTGGAGCCCCAGCGTCATGAGGTAGATTTTGTAGAGGCCGGGGAGGACTTCTGTTCCTGGGAACTAGCTGTGTTGTGCAGCTTTATTCCTCTGCCCCTACCTCTGGCAAGAAAGGACGCACCACGCACTTTCTTGTTTCTTTGTGACCGAAAGGACTGCATTTGATAATGCGGAGCTTTCTTATGCTGTGAGGGAACATAAGGTAAAAAATTTGATTTTCCAACTGTAGCTGTGCGTGTTAATGCTTTGTCCATCCTACGGGAGGATTTCCATCGTAACCTATCCGTTGATGGAATAGGATACGCCATAAGAATCCTTTTGGAAATCTGCAGTCTTTTATCTGGAGATTCCCAAGCTTTTTCACATAACTCGTTCAGCTCGTGTGACCCCCTCAAAGGTTACCTCAGGCTTCTTTCCCTTGTACATATGTACCCTCTTGTCAGTTCCTCTGTGATGTGCAAAACATCTTTTATTGCCATAATCATATATCGAATGGATTTTGCCAATTTTGGCTGTAACTTTGCATCATCGTAATCGACACTGGAGTCAGAATCCGTGTCGGTATCTGTGTCAACAATCTGGGATAGTGGGCGCTTATGAGACCCTGACAGTCCCTGCAACATAGGATCAGGCATGGGTTGAGTCCCTGACTGTCCCAAAGCTTCAGCCTTGTCTAATCTTTTGTACAATGAGTTTACACTAGCATTTAAAACATTCCACATATCCATCCAATCAGGTATCAGCGGAGACACCACATTCATTTGCTCCCGCTCCTCTCTAATATAGCCTTCTTCCTCAGACATGTCGACACACGTGTACCGACACACCACACACACAGGGAATACTTTTTCTGAAGACAGTTTCCCCACAAGGCCCTTTGGAGAGACAGAGAGAGAGTATGCCAGCACACTCCCCAGCGCTATATAACCCAGGAATAACACAGTAACTTAATGTTTGTCCAGTAGCGCTGCTGTATGTAATTTGCGCCGAATTATGTGCCCCCCCTCTCTTTTCAACCCTCTTCTCTACCGTGGTATAAGCAGGGGAGAGTCCGGGGAGCTTCCTCTCAGCGGTGCTGTGGAGAAAAAATGGCGCTGGTGAGTGCTGAGGGAGAAGCCCCGCCCCCTCGGCGGCGGGCTTCTGTCCCACTTAAACTGTAAAATTGGTGGGGGCTCATACATATATACAGTGCCCAGCTGTATATATGTTATATTTTTGCCAAAAAGAGGTTTATATTGCTGCCCAGGGCGCCCCCCCTGCGCCCTGCACCCTTACAGTGACCGGAGTATGTGAGGTGTATGGGAGCAATGGCGCACAGCTGCAGTGCTGTACGCTACCTCAGTGAAGATCATGAACTCTGTGGAGCCCATCTATCCCCATGGTCCTTACGGAGTCCCCAGCATCCTCTAGGACGTTAGAGAAAATAGGATTTTAATACCTACCGGTAAATCCTTTTCTCTTAGTCTGTTGAGGATGCTGGGCACCCGTCCCAGTGTGTACTGTGTCTGCAGTTATTAAATGGCCCTTAACTCCAGAACATTTATGTGGAGACAACTTTCCTGACTTGACCATCTTCCTTGGACGTTTTCCCCCTGTGTGACTGCTCCCCAGCCTCGGAGGGTTGCATCTGTGGTCCCTAGGATCCAGTCCTGGATCCCGAACCATCGCCCCTCTAGGAGGTGAGAACTGTGCAGCCACCAATGGAGTGAGATTCTGGTCTTGGAAGACAGGATTATCCTCCGTTGCATGTGTAGGTGGGATCCGGACCAATTGTCCAACAGGTCCCACTGGAACACTCTGGCATGGAACCTGCCAAACTGAATGGCCTCGTAGGCCACAACCATCTTCCCCAGCAACTGAATGCATTGATGGATTAACACTCTTGCTGGTTTCAGAATTTGTTTGACCAGACTCTGGATCTCCATAGCCTTTCCACTGGAAGAAAACCTCTTCTGTGTCCAGTATGTGTTATGATTCCAGCACTCTGGTCAGAGAAGATCTTATGGCAAGGACCGGAGCACTGGAACGGAATGCTGGGGAAGGGAGCAGGACAGGAAAATAGCCCCTGGCGCCCTAACTCTGTTGTCTCACCCGTGTTGTCAGAAATCCCCTGCGAGACTATGGTTTCTTGAGCCCTTGGCAGCCGCGTTTGAAGGGCGGATTATGTCTGCCCAACTTCGATGCCCCCCAGTCTTAATGAGAGACAAAGGGAAACCCGAGACAGGGTGATAACAAGAGGCCCTCTAACTAAACAACCAGGCCAGGGGATAAGCAAACTCAAAACTATAATATGTGCGGAGAAACCGCCAGGAAAAAGGACAACCAAAATATCCACTTGTCCAATTCTCCTACCCGGCACCGCCAAGTACCAGAGAGGATTTGTGGAAGCGGAACCCTCCGCAAATGCTCCAAACACAAAATATAAAAGGTAAAGCGGCTGAGCCGCAACACACGGCAGAGCCGCAACTCACGAACACCACTGGATATAAAACGGTGATCAGTCAGGACTCCAGGGAACCAAACGACCTCTTGGGATGAGATGACAACTCCCGAATACCGGACTTCTGCGGACTGGAATGACCGGATACAGCAGGACTGGAAACAGACTCTCAGCAAACAAAGGCAGCATGCAGGAAGCTTTTACCGGCATCTGTGAGAAGCCCTGGGAGTGTATTTAACAAGGAGTCCTCCAATCAGCTGCTAATGGCTGATTAGAATAAATGCCGTGCAGCTGCCTTGCTGCACGGCCAGAGAGCAGGTGAATATCTTAATTTCCTAAAGCCTAGCAACGGGGAACGCGGTCCGCCAGTGGCGTCCCCGTTGCTAGGGTCCGTGCGGCTCAGCGCGCCCGGCGTCTAGCGTTGCTAGGGAGCCGGCGGCTGTACGTGCACGGCATCTCTAGTTGCTAGGCGCTGGGCCGCGCAGACCATCAAGCGGACCCCGGCGCTTAACAGTACCCCCCCCTTGAGGAGGGGTCAAGGAACCCCTAAAGCCAGGTTTCTGAGGAAATTCACGAAAAAATGCCCTCTTGAGCCTCGGGGCATGAAGATCCTTATCCAGGACCCAAGACCTTTCCTCCGGACCATAGCCTTTCCAGTGAACCAGAAAATACAGCCGATCCCAGGACAATTTGGAATCGAGAACCTTCTCTACCAAGAACTCCTGTTGTCCCTGTACATCCACTGGAGATCTACCCTGAGAGATCTTCCGAGGAAATCTACTGGAAGAAACGTATTGTTTCAACAGGGAACAATGAAACGTATTTCCAATCCTGAGAGATCTTGGTAAACGTAACCGAAAGGCAACTGGGTTGACTCTTTTAATAATAAGAAATGGCCCAATAAATTTGGGTCCCAGTCTAGCTGAGGATTGTCGAAGCCTGATGTTGCGAGTCGACAACCACACCCTATCTCCCACCTTAAAAGTGCAAGGACGTCGGAGCCTGTCAGAAAATTTCTTCTCTCGAAAGGCCGCTTTTCTGAGAGCAAGGTGCACCTTTTTCCAAATGGCTCTGAGATGGGAGGTTAAGGTAAGCGAGGAGACTGAGGAATGATGAAAAAAAGAATTAGCTCTGGGGTGAAAACCAAAAACTGAAAAGAATGGAGACTCTTTAGTGGAGGAATGACAAGAATTATTGTAAGCAAATTCAGCCAACGGAAGAAACTCGGACCAATCATTCTGGAGTTTGGCTGAATACAAGCGCAAATATTGTTTCAATGATTGGTTAACTCGTTCGGTTTGCCCGTTGGATTGTGGGTGGTAACCGGATGTTAACGACAATTTCATCTTCAATGAGGCACAAAAACATTTCCAGAATTGTGCGATGAATTGTGGACCCCGATCAGAAACAATATCAGTAGGCAACCCATGAAGCCTGAATACATGGCGGAGAAACAAAACTGCCAACCCTTGGGCAGAAGGCAATCGGGGAAGAGCAATAAAATGAGCCATTTTACTAAAACGGTCCACTACCACCCATATGACTCGGAATCCGGCTGAAAGGGGAAGGTCAACCACAAAATCCATGGAAATATGAGACCACGGCCTGAGAGGAACATTTAAGGGCATAAGTTGCCCGATGGGCAAGGAACGGGGAACCTTATGCTGTGCACAAACCTGACATGAATAAACAAATTCCTTGACGTCTTTAGAAAGACCAGGCCACCATACTGAGCGAGAGACTAACTCCAATGTCTTAGAGACTCCTGGATGCCCTGAAACTTTGTTATCATGGAATTCCGTTAAAACAGTAACTCTCAAAAACTCAGGGACGTAAAGACGACCAGCAGGAGTAATTCTAGGAGCTTGGTGTTGAAGCTGTTTTAACTGGGTAAATAAATCTTGTGTGAGGCCCGCCCAGATGACCGAAGATGGAAGTATGGGGGTAACAGGATTGTTATTGTGAACCGGAAGAAAGCTATGTGACAGGGCATCAGCCTTAGTATTCTTGGAACCAGGCCTGAAAGTGATTATAAATTTGAAACGCGTATAAAATAATGCCCAACGTGCCTGCCGGGCATTAAGCCGCTTAGCCGATTCAATGTATTGCAGGTTCTTATGGTCAGTCAATACCGAAATAGTATGTTTTGCTCCCTCCAGCCAATGCCTCCACTCCTCGAAAGCCCATTTTACCGCCAGTAACTCCCGATTACCAACGTCATAGTTGGATTCAGCGGAGGAGAATTTCCTGGACATAAAGGCACAAGGATGTAATTCCAGAGACTCCGGATCCTTTTGAGAAAGGATAGCCCCCACTCCAACCTCCGAGGCATCAACCTCCACCACAAAGGGCAATTCCGGATTAGGATGTCTGAGGACTGGAGCCGAGACAAAGGCTTGTTTCAAGGCCCGGAAGGACAACTCAGCTTCACGCGACCAGTTGGTAGGATCCGCTCCTTTCTTTGTCAGAGCTACAATGGGAGCAACCAGGTCAGAAAAAGAATGAATGAACCTCCTATAATAATTCGCAAACCCTAAAAAACGCTTAATTGCTTTTAAATTGGTGGGTTGCGCCCAACTAAGGATGGCCTGGAGTTTCTTTGGTTCCATGGAAAATCCCTGAGGGGAAATTATGTACCCTAAAAAAGATACTTCCGTGACATGAAACTCACACTTCTCCAGCTTGGCATATAAATGATTCTCACATAACTTTTGAAGAACCAGACGCACCTGGGTAACATGTTGTTCCATTGATTTAGAAAAAATCAGGATGTCGTCTAAGTAAACGACCACGAATTTCCCTAGGAAGTCACGGAGCACATCGTTAATGAGGTCTTGAAAAACTGCCGGAGCATTGGACAGGCCGAACGGCATCACCAGGTATTCGTAGTAACCCGACTGAGTACTGAAGGCCGTTTTCCACTCATCTCCAGATTTAATTCGGATGAGGTTGTACGCTCCTCTAAGGTCAATTTTAGAAAAAAATCACAGCAGAACGTAACTGATCAAAGAGTACAGAAATCAACGGCAAAGGATAGGTGTTTTTAACTGAGATCTTATTCAGGGCTCTAAAATCAATGCAAGGTCTAAGCGAGCCATCCTTTTTCTCCACAAAGAAGAAGCCTGCACTTAAAGGAGATTTTGATGGTCTAATAAATCCTTTCTCAAGGCTCTCATTTACATAATCATTCATAGCCGCAGTTTCTGGCCCGGATAATGCATATAATCTTCCCTTTGGCAATGCGGCACCAGGAATTAACTCAATAGCACAATCATAAGGCCGATGGGGAGGCAGAATGTCCGCATTGCCTTTGGAGAAAACATCAGCAAACTCCTGGTATTCCACCGGAATGAGTTCTGGAATGATAGCTGCTACTCTGACTGGAAACGTGATACATTCCTTATCACAAAAAGTACCCCAATGTGAAATCTCCCCCGACCGCCAATCAATGGTGGGATTATGAAAGGCCAGCCAAGGGTGACCCAGAACAACTGGAACTGCTGGGCAATGTGTAAGAAAGAACTCGATTTTCTCGGAATGTAGAGCTCCTACTGTAAGTAGTACAGGGGGTGTACGGAGAGAAATAATCCCATTAGACAGCGGACTCCCATCTAAGCCATGCATGGTGACACACCTACCCAAAGGTAACTGAGGAATGCCTAAGGCCTTAGCCCAAGTTAAATCCATAAAGTTTCCTGCAGCTCCACTGTCAACAAAAGCCGACACCGAAGAACTGAGGCTGCCAAAGGAAACTTTAACTGGGACTAAAAGGGAGTTATTCGAGGAGATAAGCTGCAGACCTAGGTGAACCCCCTCACAATTCACCTGGTCAAAGCGTTTCCCGACTTGTTCGGACAATTACGAGCAAAATGTCCCTTACCCCCACAGTACAGACAAAGACCAGAATTTTGCCTTCTGGCTCTTTCTTCAGGAGACAGCCGGGAGAGACCCATCTGCATGGTCTCCTCTACGTCTTCAGGAATGGAATATACACACGGACTTGACCTTACAGGTGCTCCTTTTTCAGCCCTCCGCTCTCTGAGACGACGATCAATCTTAATAGAAAGCTCCATGAGTTTATCGAGAGTCTCAGGAGCGGGGTACTGACGGAGACTGTCTTTTATAGACTCTGATAAGCCGAGGCGAAACTGACTGCGCAGGGCTGGGTCATTCCAGCCACAGTCGTTCGACCAACGGCGAAACTCCGTACAATAAACCTCTGCAGGATTTCTACCCTGTCTGAGAGCGCGCAACTGACTTTCAGCGGACGCCTCTCTATCAGGGTCATCATACAAGAGCCCTAAAGACTCAAAAAAAGCGTCAACTGACAACAATGCCGGATCCTCTGCTCTTAAACCAAATGCCCAGGTCTGAGGATCCCCCTGGAGCAAAGAAATAATAAACCCGACCCGCTGAGATTCAGTACCCGAGGAAGTCGGTCTTAAACGAAAATAAAGTTTACAGGATTCTTTAAAATTAAAAAACTCTTTTCTATCACCAGAAAAACGGTCAGGCAAATGCATCTTTGGTTCAGGGACTACCCTTGGGGAAGCTCGCAAAAGATCTTCCTGCGACTTCACCCGAAGAGAAAGATCCTGAACCATCTGAGTAAGTTCTTGAATCTGGCTGACTAAGAGCTGACCAGAATTTGGCCCTAAACCTGTTGGATTCATGAGGCCGATAAACTCTCACAAAACTGAATGAGAAAAAATTAAACCCCGTTTAATTTTAAGTTTTGGTATGGCCGGTAATAATGTTATGATTCCAGCACTCTGGTCAGAGAAGATCTTATGGCAAGGACTGGAGCACTGGAACGGAATGCTGGGGAAGGGAGCAGGACAGGAAAATAGCCCCTGGCGCCCTAACTCTGTTGTCTCACCCGTGTTGTCAGAAATCCCCTGCGAGACTATGGTTTCTTGAGCCCTTGGCAGCCGCGTTTGAAGGGCGGATTATGTCTGCCCAACTTCGATGCCCCCCGGTCTTAATGAGAGACAAAGGGAAACCCGAGACAGGGTGATAACAAGGGGCCCTCTAAATAAACAACCAGGCCAGGGGCTAAGCAAACTCAAAACTATAATATGTGCGGAGAAACCGCCAGGAAAAAGGACAACCAAAATATCCACTTGTCCAATTCTCCTACCCGGCACCGCCAAGTACCAGAGAGGACTTGTGGAAGCGGAACCCTCCGCAAATGCTCCAAACACAAAATATAAAAGGTAAAGCGGCTGAGCCGCAACACACGGCAGAGCCGCAACTCACGAACACCACTGGATATAAAACGGTGATCAGTCAGGACTCCAGGGAACCAAACGACCTCTTGGGATGAGATGACAACTCCCGAATACCGGACTTCTGCGGACTGGAATGACCGGATACAGCAGGACTGGAAACAGACTCTCAGCAAACAAAGGCAGCATGCAGGAAGCTATTACCGGCGTCTGTGAGAAGCCCTGGGAGTGTATTTAACAAGGAGTCCTCCAATCAGCTGCTAAAGGCTGATTAGAATAAATGCCGTGCAGCTGCCTTGCTGCACGGCCAGAGAGCAGGTGAATATCTTAATTTCCTAAAGCCTAGCAACGGGGAACGCGGTCCGCCAGTGGCGTCCCCGTTGCTAGGGTCCGTGCGGCTCAGCGCGCCCGGCGTCTAGCGTTGCTAGGGAGCCGGCGGCTGTACGTGCACGGCGTCTCTAGTTGCTAGGCGCCGGGCAGCGCAGACCATCAAGCGGACCCCGGCGCCTAACAGTATGACTCCCAAAAACAACAACCGCGTCATTGGGACCAACTGCGATTTTGGCAAGTTTAGGAGCCAACCATGTTGTTGAAGAACTGTCAGGGAGAGTGCAATGTTTTGCACCAACTGGTCCCTGGATCTCGCCTTTATCAGGAGATCATCCAAGTACGGGATAATTGTGACTCCTTGCTTGCGAAGGAGAACCATAATTTCCGCCATCACCCTGGTGAAAATCCTCGGAGCCGTGGACAGACCAAACGGCAATGTCTGAAATTGGTAATGACAATCCTGAATTGCAAACCTTAGGTAGCTTGAGGCAGTGGCTAAATGGGAACATGTAAGTAGGCATCCTTTATGTCTACCAAAACCATGAAATCTCCGTCCTCCGGACTGGAGATCACTGCCCTGAGAAATTCCATCTTGAAATTGAATTTCTTTAGGAAGAAATTGAGGGATTTCAGATTTAAGATTGGTCTGACTGAGCCGTCCGGCTTCGGGACCACGAAGAGGCTTGAATAAAAACCTTCTCCCTGCTGACTAAGGCCAATTTGAACAATCGGTGAGGGGGAACGTCTTGAAACCCCAGTTTGTACCCTTGGGACACTATTTGTAAAACCCACGAGTCCAGGTCCGAATGAATCCAGAACTGACTGAAGAGTTTTAGACGTGCCCCCACTGGTGTGGGCTCCTGCAAGAAAGCCCCAGTGTCATGCAGTGGATTTGGCAGAAGCAGAGGACAATCTCTGGTCCTGCGATCTTGAAGAGGCTACAGACCTCTTCCTTTTCCTTCCTCTACCTGCAAAGAAAGGGGAATCTTAACTTCTTGCATATCTATTGGGCCAAAATGACTGCGGTAGATAATGATGCGTCTTCATCCGTTGAGAGGGAACATAGGGCAAGAAGGTTGACTTACCATTGAAATGAGGATGCATCTTGCTGCCTTTCCAATGAAGCAAGTTTAATTTAGTAATAGGTGAAAAACCATCCTTACAAAGGTGTTAATCAGAGACTTGGCTTTGTGGACACTTTTCAGAGAACAAATTTGTTAGCATAAAAATAAAGCCAGAAAATGAAGAGCTGTTTAATCACTCAATTGGATTTTTCTGCCAGCATATTTTTTTTCTCTGCAACCCACTGCTAAATTGTGCTTCCTAGCTGTTTTTATAAAATCACTGAATCAAATCTAACTCTGATTACATCAGAGAAGGCCAGGTACCCTACACCATAACAGGGGGTTTGAAATTTTGACTTGTCTACTTAAAGATCACCAAAATCTGATAACAAGGTCAATTAGGTCCCTGGGTGGGATTGAACCACCAACCTTATGGTTAATAGCCGTACACACTAACTGATTGCGCCACAGAGACACTTTGCAAAAGTACATACTGACAAATGCTAATAAGCATTCATCTAAAACGTTTCCTAGAAAAACTTAAAAAAGTCAATAATCTGGTGAGTTTTTGTAAGATGTTTCTTCTATCAACCAACGAAGAAACACATTGGTACTTTCCCATGATGATTGAGTGCTTCAGGATCTCTTGCACTTATATGTGCAGCAGAGTACAGCAATGGAAGCATGCTGGGCCCATAACCCAGAGGTAGGCAGATTGAAACTATCCTCTGCTATATGCATTTTTTTGTTTGTTAATTAAGGTAATCCAAAACTGGGATTGATATTTTGGCTCTTTTATTTTTACTTAAAGTACAATAACTTTTACCATTTTAATTTGTTTTAATAGTATATTGACAGTATTGTTTTCTTTCAAAAATCCACTTAATTTTCTTTACCCTATTATTAAAATGGTAATTGACAAAAACAAACTACATTGTCACCAGAAGAGCAATACAAAATGTACAAGTGATATATTAAAATCATCTTTCCAGCTTGAATTTCAATGATGCATTGGGGCAACGATTTTGTGAGAAACATCTTCACCCTTAAATAAAGATTTTCTTAATTCCTTACCTGTGTGCTAATTAGATATCACCTTGTTTTCACATTAAACAGACTTCCACATGAGAAAGCAGCAAGGATGCAGTGGCGTTAATGTTTCCTGGTGTCAACCTGTATTATTTCAGTAGACATTGAAATAAGGATGCATCTTGCTGCCTTTCCAATGAAGCAAGTTTAATTTAGTAATAGGTGAAAAACCATCCTTACAAAGGTGTTAATCAGAGACTTGGCTTTGTGGACACTTTTCAGAGAACAAATTTGTTAGCATAAAAATAAAGCCAGAAAATAAAGAGCTGTTTAATCACTCAATTGGATTTTTCTGCCAGCATATTTTTTTTCTCTGCAACCCACTGCTAAATTGTGCTTCCTAGCTGTTTTTATAAAATCACTGAATCAAATCTAACTCTGATTACATCAGAGAAGGCCAGGTACCCTACACCATAACAGGGGGTTTGAAATTTTGACTTGTCTACTTAAAGATCACCAAAATCTGATAACAAGGTCAATTAGGTCCCTAGGTGGAATTGAACCACCAAACTTTTGGTTAATAGCCGTACATACTAACTGATTGCGCCACAGAGACACTTTGCAAAAGTACATACTGACAAAGGCTAATAAGCATTCATCTAAAACGTTTCCTAGAAAAACTTAAAAAAGTCAATAATCTGGAGCGTTTTTGTAAGATGTTTCTTCTATCAACCAACGAAGAAACACATTGGTACTTTCCCATGATGAGTGAGTGCTTCAGGATCTCTGGCACTTACATGTGCAGCAGAGTACAGCAATGGAAGCATGCAGGGCCCATAACCCAGAGGTAGGCAGATTGAAACTATCCTCTGCTATATGCATTTTTTTTTGTTAATTAAAGTAATCCAAAACTGGGATTGATATTTTGTCTCTTTTATTTTTACTTAAAGTACAATAACTTTTACCATTTTAATTTGTTTTAATAGTATATTGACAGTATAGTTTTCTTTCAAAAATCCACTTAATTTTCTTTACCCTGTTATTAAAATGGTAATTGACAAAAACAAACTACATTGTCACCAGAAGAGCAATACAAAATGTACAAGTGATATATTAAAATCATCTTTCCAGCTTGAATTTCAATGATGCATTGGGGCAACAATTTTGTGAGAAACATCTTCACCCTTAAATAAAGATTTTCGTAATTCCTTACCTGTGTGCTAATTAGATATCACCTTGTTTTCACATTAAACAGACTTCCACATGAGAAAGCAGCAAGGATGCAGTGGCGTTAATGTTTCCTGGTGTCAACCTGTATTATTTCAGTAGACATTGAAATGAGGATGCATCTTGCTGCCTTTCCAATGAAGCAAGTTTAATTTAGTAATAGGTGAAAAGCCATCCCTACAAAGGTGTTAATCAGAGACTTGGCTTTGTGGACACTTTTCAGAGAACAAATTTGTTAGCATAAAAATAAAGCAAGAAAATTAAGAGCTGTTTAATCACGCAATTTGGTTTTTTTGCCAGCATATTTCTTTTTCTCTGCAACCCACTGCTAAATTGTGCTTCCTAGATGTTTTTATAAAATCACTGAATCAAATCTAACTCTGATTACATCAGCGAAGGCCAGGTACCCTACACCATAACAGGGGGTTTGAAATTTGACTTGTCTACTTAAAGATCACCAAAATCTGATAACAAGGTCAATTAGGTCCCTGGGTGGGATTGAACCACCAACCTTTTGGTTAATAGCCGTACATACTAACTGATTGCGCCACAGAGACACTTTGCAAAATTCCATACTGACAAAGGCTAATAAGCATTCATCTAAAACGTTTCCTAGCAAAACTTTAAAAAGTCAATAATCTGGAGAGTTTTTGTAAGATGTTTCTTCCATCAACCAACGAAGAAACACATTGGTACTTTCCCATGATGAGTGAGTGCTTCAGGATCTCTTGCACTTACATGTGCAGCAGAGTACTGCAATGGAAGCATGCTGGGCCCATAACCCAGAGGTAGGCAGATTGAAACTATCCTCTGCTATATGCATTTTTTTTTGTTAATTAAAGTAATCCAAAACTGGGATTGATATTTTGTCTCTTTTATTTTTACTTAAAGTACAATAACTTTTACCATTTTAATTTGTTTTAATAGTATATTGACAGTATTGTTTTCTTTCAAAAATCCACTTAATTTTCTTTACCCTATTATTAAAATGGTAATTGACAAAAACAAACTACATTGTCACCAGAAGAGCAATACAAAATGTACAAGTGATATATTAAATTCATCTTTCCAGCTTGAATTTCAATGATGCATTAGGTCAACAATTTTGTGAGAAACATCTTCACCCTTAAATAAAGATTTTCTTAATTCCTTACCTGTGTGCTAATTAGATATCACCTTGTTTTTCACATTAAACAGACTTCCACATGAGAAAGCAGAAAGGATGCAGTGGCGTTAATGTTTCCTGGTGTCAACTTGTATTATTTCAGTAGACATTGAAATGAGGATGCATCTTGCTGCCTTTCCAATGAAGCAAGTTTAATTTAGTAATAGGTGAAAAACCATCCTTACAAAGGTGTTAATCAGAGACTTGGCTTTGTGGACACTTTTCAGAGAACAAATTTGTTAGCATAAAAATAAAGCCAGAAAATGAAGAGCTGTTTAATCACTCAATTGGATTTTTCTGCCAGCATATTTTTTTTCTCTGCAACCCACTGCTAAATTGTGCTTCCTAGCTGTTTTTTATAAAATCACTGAATCAAATCTAACTCTGATTACATCAGAGAAGGCCAGGTACCCTACACAATAAGAGGGGGTTTGAAATTTTGACTTGTCTACTTAAATATCACCAAAATCTGATCACAAGGTCAATTACGTCCCTGGGTGGGATTGAACCACCAACCTTTTGGTTAATAGCCGAACACACTAACCGATTGCGCCACAGAGACACTTTGCAAAAAGTACATACTGACAAAGGCTAATAAGCATACATCTAGAACGTTTCCTAGAAAAACATTAAAAAATCAATAATCTGGAGAGTTTTTGTAAGATGTTTCTTCCATCAACCAACGAATAAACACATTGGTACTTTCCCATGATGAGTGAGTGCTTCAGGATCTCTTGCACTTACATGTGCAGCAGAGTACTGCAATGGAAGCATGCTGGACCCATAACCCAGAGGTAGGCAGATTGAAACTATCCTTTGCTATATGCATTTTTTTTTGTTAATTTAAGTAATCAAAACTGGGATTGATATTTTTGCTCTTTTATTTTTACTTAAAGTACAATAACTTTTACCATTTTAATTTGTTTTAATAGTATATTGACAGTATAGTTTTCTTTTAAAAATCCACTTAATTTTCTTTACCCTATTATTAAAATGGTAATTGACAAAAAAAACTACATTGTCACCAGAAGAGAAATACAAAATGTACAAGTGATATATTAAAATCATCTTTCCAGCTTGAATTTCAATGATGCATTGGGGCAACAATTTTGTGAGAAACATCTTCACCCTTAAATAAAGATTTTCGTAATTCCTTACCTGTGTGCTAATTAGATATCACCTTGTTTTCACATTAAACAGACTTCCACATGAGAAAGCAGCAAGGATGCAGTGGCGTTAATGTTTCCTGGTTTCAACCTGTATTATTTCAGTAGACATTGAAATGAGGATGCATCTTGCTGCCTTTCCAATGAAGCAAGTTTAATTTAGTAATAGGTGAAAAACCATCCCTACAAAGGTGTTAATCAAAGACTTGGCTTTGTGGACAATTTTCAGAGAACAAATTTGTTAGCATAAAAATAAAGCCAGAAAATGAAGAGCTGTTTAATCACGCAATTTGATTTTTTTGCCAGCATATTTCTTTTTCTCTGCAACCCACTGCTAAATTGTGCTTCCTAGATGTTTTTATAAAATCACTGAATCAAATCTAACTCTGATTACATCAGAGAAGGCCAGGTACCCTACACAATAACAGGGGGTATGAAATTTGACTTGTCTACTTAAAGATCACCAAAATCTGATAACAAGGTCAATTACGTCCCTGGGTGGGATTGAACCACCAACATTTTGGTTAATAGCCGTACACACTAACTGATTGCGCCACAGAGACACTTTGCAAAAGTACATACTGACAAATGCTAATAAGCATTCATCTAAAACGTTTCCTAGAAAAACTTAAAAAAGTCAATAATCTGGAGAGTTTTTGTAAGATGTTTCTTCTATCAACCAACGAAGAAACACATTGGTACTTTCCCATGATGAGTGAGTGCATCAGGATTTCTTGCACTTACATGTGCAGCAGAGTACAGCAATGGAAGCATGCTGGGCCCATAACCCAGAGGTAGGCAGATTGAAACTATCCTCTGCTATATGCATTTTTTTTTGTTAATTAAAGTAATCCAAAACTGGGATTGATATTTTGGCTCTTTTATTTTTACTTAAAGTACAATAACTTTTACCATTTTAATTTGTTTTAATAGTATTTTGACAGTATTGTTTTCTTTCAAAAATCCACTTCATTTTCTTTACCCTATTATTAAAATGGTAATTGACAGAAACAAACTACATTGTCACCAGAAGAGCAATACAAAATGTACAAGTGATATATTAAAATCATCTTTCCAGCTTGAATTTCAATGATGCATTGGGGCAACGATTTTGTGAGAAACATCTTCACCCTTAAATAAAGATTTTCTTAATTCCTTACCTGTGTGCTAATTAGATATCACCTTGTTTTCACATTAAACAGACTTCCACATGAGAAAGCAGCAAGGATGCAGTGGCGTTAATGTTTCCTGGTGTCAACCTGTATTATTTCAGTAGACATTGAAATGAGGATGCATCTTGCTGCCTTTCCAATGAAGCAAGTTTAATTTAGTAATAGGTAAAAAACCATCCCTACAAAGGTGTTAATCAGAGACTTGGCTTTGTGGACACTTTTCAGAGAACAAATTTGTTAGCATAAAAATAAAGCCAGAAAATGAAGAGCTGTTTAATCACTCAATTGGATTTTTTTGCCAGCATATTTCTTTTTCTCTGCAACCCACTGCTAAATTGTGCTTCCTAGCTGTTTTTATAAAATCACTGAATCAAATCTAATTACATCAGAGAAGGCCAGGTACCCTACACCATAACAGGGGGTTTGAAATTTTGACTTGTCTACTTAAAGATCACCAAAATCTGATCACAAGGTCAATTACGTCCCTGGGTGTGATTGAACCACCAACCTTTTGGTTAGTAGCCATACACACTAACTGATTGCGCCACAGAGACACTTTGCAGAAGTAAATACTGACAAAGGCTAATAAGCATTCATCTAAAACGTTTCCTAGAAAAACTTTAAAAAGTCAATAATCTGGAGAGTTTTTGTAAGATGTTTCTTCCATCAACCAACGAAGAAACACATTGGTACTTTCCCATGATGAGTGAGTGCTTCAGGATCTCTTGCACTTACATGTGCAGCAGAGTATAGCAATGGAAGCATGCTGGGCCCATAACCCAGAGGTAGGCAGATTGAAACTATCCTCTGCTATATGCATTTTTTTTTGTTAATTAAAGTAATCCAAAACTGGGATTGATATTTTGCCTCTTTTATTTTTACTTAAAGTACAATAACTTTTACCATTTTAATTTGTTTTAATAGTATATTGACAGTATTGTTTTCTTTCAAAAATCCACTTAATTTTCTTTACCCTATTATTAAAATGGTAATTGACAAAAACAAACTACATTGTCACCAGAAGAGCAATACAAAATGTACAAGTGATATATTAAAATCATCTTTCCAGCTTGAATTTCAATGATGCATTGGGGCAACGATTTTGTGAGAAACATCTTCACCCTTAAATAAAGATTTTCTTAATTCCTTACTTATGTGCTAATTAGATATCACCTTGTTTTCACATTAAACAGACTTCCACATGAGAAAGCAGCAAGGATGCAGTGGCGTTAATGTTTCCTGGTGTCAACTTGTATTATTTCAGTAGACATTGAAATGAGGATGCATCTTGCTGCCTTTCCAATGAAGCAAGTTTAATTTAGTAATATGTGAAAAACCATCCCTACAAAGGTGTTAATCAGAGACTTGGCTTTGTGGACACTTTTCAGAGAACAAATTTGTTAGCATAAAAATAAAGCCAGAAATGAAGAGCTGTTTAATCACTCAATTGGATTTTTTTGCCAGCATATTTCTTTTTCTCTGCAACCCACTGCTAAATTGTGCTTCCTAGCTGTTTTTATAAAATCACTGAATCAAATCTAACTCTGATTACATCAGAGAAGGCTAGGTACCCTACACAATAAGAGGGGGTTTGAAATTTTTACTTGTCTACTTAAATATCACCAAAATCCGATCACAAGGTCAATTACATCCCTGGGTGGGATTGAACCACCAACCTTTTGGTTAATAGCCGAACACACTAACCGATTGCGCCACAGAGACACTTTGCAAAAAGTACATACTGACAAAGGCTAATAAGCATTCATCTAGAACGTTTCCTAGAAAAACTTTAAAAAGTCAATAATCTGGAGAGTTTTTGTAAGATGTTTCTTCCATCAACCAATGAAGAAACACATTGGTACTTTCCCATGATGAGTGAGTGCTTCAGGATCTCTTGCACTTACATGTGCAGCAGAGTACTGCAATGGAAGCATGCTGGGCCCATAATCCAGAGGTAGGCAGATTGAAACTATCCTTTGCTATATGCATTTTTTTTGTTAATTAAAGTAATCCAAAACTGGGATTGATATTTTGGCTCTTTTATTTTTACTTAAAGTACAATAACTTTTACCATTTTAATTTGTTTTGATAGTATATTGACAGTATTGTTTTCTTTCAAAAATCCACTTAATTTTCTTTACCCTATTATTAAAATGGTAATTGACAAAAACAAACTACATTGTCACCAGAAGAGCAATACAAAATGTACAAGTGATATATTAAAATCATCTTTCCAGCTTGAATTTCAATGATGCATTGGGGCAACGATTTTGTGAGAAACATCTTCACCCTTAAATAAAGATTTTCTTAATTCCTTACCTGTGTGCTAAGTAGATATCACCTTGTTTTCACATTAAACAGACTTCCACATGAGAAAGCAGCAAGGATGCAGTGGCGTTAATGTTTCCTGGTGTCAACCTGTATTATTTCAGTAGACATTGAAATGAGGATGCATCTTGCTGCCTTTCCAATGAAGCAAGTTTAATTTAGTAATAGGTGAAAAACCATCCCTACAAAGGTATTAATCAGAGACTTGGCTTTGTGGACACTTTTCAGAGAATAAATTTGTTAGCATAAAAATAAAGATAGAAAATGAAGAGCTGTTTAATCACTCAATTGTATTTTTTTGCAAGCATATTTTTTTTATCTGCAACCCACTGCTAAATTGTGCTTCCTAGCTGTTTTTTTATAAAATCACTGAATCAAATCTAACTCTGATTACATCAGAGAAGGCCAGGTACCCTACACAATAAGAGGGGGTTTGAAATTTTGACTTGTCTACTTAAAGATCACCAAAATCTGATCACAAGGTCAATTAGGTCCCTGGGTGTGATTGAACCACCAACCTTTTGGTTAGTAGCCATACACACTAACTGATTGCGCCACAGAGACACTTTGCAGAAGTAAATACTGACAAAGGCTAATAAGCATTCATCTAAAACGTTTCCTAGAAAAACTTTAAAAAGTCAATAATCTGGAGAGTTTTTGTAAGATGTTTCTTCCATCAACCAACGAAGAAACACATTGGTACTTTCCCATGATGAGTGAGTGCTTCAGGATCTCTTGCACTTACATGTGCAGCAGAGTACTGCAATGGAAGCATGCTGGGCCCATAACCCAGAGGTAGGCAGATTGAAACTATCCTTTGCTATATGCATTTTTTTGTTAATTAAAGTAATCCAAAACTGGGATTGATATTTTTGCTCTTTTATTTTTACTTAAAGTACAATAACTTTTACCATTTTAATTTGTTTTAATAGTATATTGACAGTATTGTTTTCTTTCAAAAATCCACTTAATTTTCTTTACCCTATTATTAAAATGGTAATTGACAAAAACAAACTACATTGTCACCAGAAGAGCAATGCAAAATGTACAAGTGTTATATTAAAATCATCTTTCCAGCTTGAATTTCAATGATGCATTGGGGCAACGATTTTGTGAGAAACATCTTCACCCTTAAATAAAGATTTTCTTAATTCCTTACCTGTGTGCTAATTAGATATCACCTTGTTTTCACATTAAACAGACTTCCACATGAGAAAGCAGCAAGGATGCAGTGGCGTTAATGTTTCCTGGTGTCAACCTGTATTATTTCAGTAGACATTGAAATGAGGATGCATCTTGCTGCCTTTCCAATGAAGCAAGTTTAATTTAGTAATAGGTGAAAAACCATCCCTACAAAGGTGTTAATCAGAGACTTGGCTTTGTGGACACTTTTCAGAGAACAAATTTGTTAGCATAAAAATAAAGCCAGAAAATGAAGAGCTGTTTAATCACTCAATTGGATTTTTTTGCCAGCATATTTCTTTTTCTCTGCAACCCACTGCTAAATTGTGCTTCCTAGCTGTTTTTATAAAATCACTGAATCAAATCTAACTCTGATTACATCAGAGAAGGCCAGGTACCAGTACACCATAACAGGGGGTGTGAAATTTTGACTTGTCTACTTAAAGATCACCAAAATCTGATCACAAGGTCAATTACATCCCTGGGTGTGATTGAACCACCAACCTTTTGGTTAGTAGCCGTACACACTAACTGATTGCGCCACTGAGACACTTTGCAGAAGTAAATACTGACAAAGGCTAATAAGCATTCATCTAAAACGTTTCCTAGAAAAACTTTAAAAAGTCAATAATCTGGAGAGTTTTTGTAAGATGTTTCTTCCATCAACCAACGAAGAAACACATTGGTACTTTCCCATGATGAGTGAGTGCTTCAGGATCTCTTGCACTTACATGTGCAGCAGAGTACAGCAATGGAAGCATGCTGGGCCCATAACCCAGAGGTAGGCAGATTGAAACTATCCTCTGCTATATGCATTTTTTTTTGTTAATTAAAGTAATCCAAAACTGGGATTGATATTTTGCCTCTTTTATTTTTACTTAAAGTACAATAACTTAAAAGTACCCAGTCTCCACTGGGCACAGTATCAAACTGAGGTCTGGAGGAGGGGCATAGAGGGAGGAGCCAGTGCACACCCAGAACTAAAGTCTTTCTTAAAGTACCCATGTCTCCTGCGGAGCCTATCTATCCCCATGGTCCTTACGGAGTCCCCAGCATACTCTAGGACGTTAGAGAAAATAGGATTTTAATACCTACCGGTAAATCCTTTTCTCTTAGTCCGTAGAGGATGCTGGGCACCCGTCCCAGTGCGTACTGTGTCTGCAGTTATTAAATGGCCCTTAACTCCAGAACATTTATGTGGAGAAAACTTTCCTGACTTGACCATCTTCCTTGGATGTTTTCCCCCTGTGTGACTGCTCCCCAGCCTCGGAGGGTTGCATCCATGGTCCCTAGGATCCAGTCCTGGATCCCGAACCATCGCCCCTCTAGGAGGTGAGAACTGTGCAGCCACCAATGGAGTAAGATTCTGGTCTTGGAAGACAGGATTATCCTCCAGTGCATGTGTAGGTGGGATCCGGACCACTTGTCCAACAGGTCCCACTGGAACACTCTGGCATGGAACCTGCCAAACTGAATGGCCTCGTAGGCCGCAACCATCTTCCCCAGCAACAGAATGCATTGATGGATTAACACTCTTGCTGGTTTCAGAATTTGTTTGACCAGACTCTGGAACTCCATAGCCTTTCCACTGGAAGAAAGCCTCTTCTGTGTCCAGTATGACTCCCAGAAACAACAACCGCGTCATTGGGACCAACTGCGATTTTGGCAAGTTTAGGAGCCAACCATGTTGTTGAAGAACTGTCAGGGAGAGTAGATGTTTTGCACCAACTGGTCCCTGGATCTCGCCTTTATCAGGAGATCATCCAAGTACGGCATAATTGTGACTCCTTGCTTGTGAAGGAGAACCATCATTTCCACCATCACCCTGGTGAAAATCCTCGGAGCCGTGGACAGACCAAACGGCAACGTCTGAAATTGGTAATGACAATCCTGAATTGCAAACCTCAGGTAGCTTGATGCAGTGGCTAAACGGGAACATGTAATTAGGCAACCTTATGTCTACCAAAACCATGAAATCTCCTTCCTCCGGACTGGAGATCCCTACCCTGAGAGATTCCATCTTGAAATTGAATTTCTTTAGGTAGAAATTGAGGGATTTCAGATTTAAGATTGGTCTGACTGAGCCGTCCGGCTTCGGGAGCACGAAGAGGCTTGAATAAAAACCTTCTCCCTGCTGACTAAGGCCGATTTGAACAATCGGTGAGGGGGAACGTCTTGAAACCCCAGTTTGTACCCTTGTGACACTATTTGTAAAACCCACGAGTCCAGGTCCAAATTAATCCAGAACTGACTGAAGTGTTTTAGACGTGCCCCCACTGGTGTGGGCTCCTGCAAGAGAGCCCCAGCGTCATGCAGTGGATTTGGCAGAAGCAGAGGACGATCTCTGCTCCTGCGATCTTGAAGAGGCTACAGACCTCTTCTCCTTCCTCTAATGCAAAGAAAGGGGAATCTTAACTTCTTGCATATCTATTGGGACAAAATGACTGCGTTAGACAATGATGCGTCTTCATCCGTTGAGAGGGAACATAGGGCAAGAAGGTTGACTTACCTGCGGGAGCTGCCGAGATCAAATTAACTAGGCCGTTGCCAAACAAGGCTTCACCTTCATAGGGAAGAGACTCCCTTTCTTCTTGGAGTCAGCATCAGCATTCCCTTGGTGAATCCACACTGCCCTCCTATCCGAGACTGCCATGAAATTGGCCCGTGAACTCAAGTGTCCTATATCCCTTGCAGTCGTAAGTATGCTGCAGTGTCCTTGATATGATCCAACGTAAGGAGTATCCCATCTCTCCAAGATATCTATATCGGAAGACAAGGTATTCGACCAATTCTTGAATACTACTACTCACCCATGCGCATGTAATGGCAGGTCTAAGTAATGTACCCGTGGTTACATAACTAGAAATAATGTAGCTTCCTGCATACGATCCGCTGGATTTGTGACAGGGCCCCGTGCAGAACAGGGGGTGACTCCCACTTTATTCTGTCCGCAGCAGGAAATGAATAAACAATCGGAAACCTTTTGGGGATTTGAAACCATCTTGTCGAGCTGGCCCAGACTTTCTCAAACAGAGATGGAGGAACGTTACATCAGCTTTCATTATATATCTATATATACATACATATAGACCCCTTTGTCAGGAACAGCAGGGTCCTCAGTGATGTTAATATGTCCTTAATATCCACAATCATGTACTGAATGCTCCTTGCCAATATTGGATCTAATCAGGAAATATTATGGTCGACATAGGAATCAGTATCCGAGTCAGTATCAGTGTGTAGTAACATTTTTGCGGGCCTGAGGGAAAAGAAGCATAGCCATGAACATCACATCTATTCTCTACGTCTGTGTCTGGGACACAGATTTATCCAACCTCACTCTGATATTATTGAAACTTTCACCCAGTCAGTTATTGGTGGTGCCAACAGGGCCACCATCATATGTCTGCATTCCTAATATAGTTTCCTCTTGGGAAAAACATTCAGCCACCGACATGTTGACACACATGTACCAAGTACCCACAGACACATCGGCTTATGGGGGATAGACCTACAGTAAATCTGTCAGAGGGACAGAGAGGATTTTTTAGCTCACAACCCAGCGCCAAAAGTACACAGTCTGGGAAATAATAAACTCTATAGTGATAGACTTGTAACGCTCTATAGATGTGCTGGTGAGGTGAGGAAGAAGCCCCGCCGCTGTAATGGCACGCTTCTGTCCCGCTCAGAAACAAATAATTAATTACGCTGGCGGGGTAAGGACAGTGCCCAGGCACTAATGTCCACTTTTGCCAGCCTTTTGTGAGGAATTTATGCTGCCCAGGGTGCCCCCCCCCCACCCACCCACATGCCCTGCACCCTGCAGTGCCTGTGTTTGTGTGGAAGCATGGCGCACAGCATTCCGCTCGCTGCGTGGAACCTCAGAATGCCGTCACTGGAGAAGAAGTCTTCTGTTCTTCTGCTACTCGCCTGTTTTCTGACTTCTGGCTCTGTAAGGGGGTGATGGCAGGCTACGGGAGTGGGCATCTAGGCGTACCCAGCGATCAGCACCCTCAGGAGCTAATGGTGTCCTGTCAGCCAGAAGCAGAGCCATTGAACTCACTAGAAGTTGGTCATACTTCTCTCCCCTAAGTTCCACGAAGCAGGGAGACTGTTGCCAGCAGCCTCCCTGAAAATAAGAAAAACTAACATAAGTCTTTTCAGAGAAACTCAGTAGAGCTCCCCTGTAGTGCATCCAGTCTCACTGGGCACAATTCTAAAACTGGAGTCTGGAGGAGGGGCATAGAGGGAGGAGACAGTTCACACCCTTTGAAAGTCTTAAAGTGCCCATGTCTCCTGCGGATCCCGTCTATACCCCATGGTTCTTAATGTGATCCCAGCATCCTCTAGGACGTATGAGAAAACAAATAACGCACACACGAGGAGGAGAGAACAAAGGAAGCTATAAGGAGGGGAGGGGAGGGGGGGGGGGGTAAGGTAGTAAAGGGATATTGGATAAACTACAACCTTATACATATTCATTAATGTACCAGTAGTTAGAAGTAGAAGAGCTCTAACAGAAACCACAAAGCTTATCTAAAGCCACACCACGCTGGATATGCCCAATCTCATTTGATCTTTGAAGCAAAGCAGTATTGGACTTTGTTACTACCAAGCAGTCTCCCATCCATGTATTATCAGATTATTTAGGTGTTTTTAAACTACCAACACCCTTTTCTTGGTACTGTACATTTAATTTTTACACATATTCTTTTATGTACCAGAAGTTAGAAGTAGAAGAGCTCTAACAGAAACCACGAGGTCATCTACAGCCACAGCACACTGGATTTGCCCAATCTCTCCTGATCATGGAAGCTGAGCAGTGTTGGTCCTGGTTTTAGTACTTGGATGGGAGACCACCAGGAAATACCAGGAGCTGTGTGTATTTTTACAATACCAACACCGTTCTCTTGATGCATTCCATTTTGAAACATTGGGGCAGATCTATTAAGCCTGGTGAACTGATAAAGTGCAAGGTGATAAAGTACCAGCCAGTCAGCTCCTAACTGTCATTTTTCAAACCCAGCCTGTGACATGGCAATTAGGAGCTGATTGGCTGGTACTTTATCACCATGCAAATTATCATTTCACCAGGTTTAATAAATCAAAACAAAAGAAGTACAGATAGCGCTTGCAGATTTATTATTATAAATTTATTAATTAACTATTATCTCAATGATAATTCTTCACTAGTACTATTATAGTACCAAGGATATAGATTAATAAAAAAAAAAAATATCTTTCCCTTGCCTTGACAACAAATTTACATATATAAAAAAACTAAAACCACATTGACATCAATTAATAATATATAAGAAAATGCTCTGCTCCACAAATTGGTTTAGCTAGCCCTCTTAGTACAGAAAGAGATACAATAGTTTCAATGAGTCCCAGTGTTTCACTTAACTGCTACAACTGCAACAGCTGAGTCCAATGTCTGGTTACTTAGTTTCATTTAGTTTACTGCTGTTTCCTTTCTTTGGTGATGGTAATCTTAGGATAGATGTTATAACGTTAGATAATGTATGATATATGGAATAGGGCTTGCTTTCAATCATATATAGTACGTATAGTATTTAGCAGCTTTTTTGTCCACTTTAAATGACGCTGATCAGATTAACAGCAATTTCATCGTGAAGCAGTAGGATTAATGGATATAGTCACAGTTTTTATAAGACATGGCCATGTTAAGTTTTAATTACCACTCCGCCTCAGGTTTCCGTCTTTGTAACCCTCCCGGCTCTGGTGCTAATTTACCGTTCCAAACGAGCCTTATCCGGAGATACGTCCAAAGTCCTCCTGATGCTCGGCGTGAGTGGTAGATTAGGTTGTCACTGGCAGGTGCAAATACAGTAGGTGTTTCTCAGGTTTAATAAATCGTCCGCTTATTCATTTATGTACGAGTAGTTAGAAGTAGAAGAACTCTAACAGAAACCACTAAGCTCATCTACAGCCACACCACACTGTATATGCCCAATATCACCTGATCTTAGGCCTGGTTTGTTCTTGGATGTGAGACCACCTGGGAATACCAGGTGCTGTAGGTAGTTTTATACTACCAACACCGTTCTCTTGATGCATTCTATTTTGAAACTTATTCATTGATGTAGAAGTTAGAAACAGCAAAAATCATCTACAGCCGCATCACACTGGATATGTCCAATCCAGTGGCGTAACTAGAAATTTTTCTCCCCCAAGCCAAAAAATTCTTCGGCGCCCCCCCCCCCCCCCCTTCATGCTCCATAATTGGGAGCAAGAAAGGGATAAATATGCGCGCGCCTAAGGCGCGCGCGGCAAAAAAAGGGGCGTGGTTTTGTTGGAGTGGGCGTGATTTCGCATAAAGGGGCGTGGCATTGCAGGAAAAGACTACCTTATACCCCAGTTTTGCAACCTGCACGCCCATACGTTGGCCACCACAGGAAAGAAAAATAATCCTGATTCATGCCCCTTACATTATTTGTCATTTTTCCTCCTTATAGTAATGCCCAGTATACATTATGCCACATACTGCAATGGCCCTTAGACATTATGCCGCACACAATAATGCACGACACAATATGCACACACTGTAATGCCCCCGACACATTATGCCACACACCGTAATGTCTGTGACACATTATGCCACACACCGTAATGCCTGTGACACATTATGACAGGAATCGCAATGCCCGTTATACATTATGCTACACACTGCAATGCCCCTGATACATTATAGCACATACAATGTCTGTGACACATTATGACACACACCGCAATGTCCGTGATACATTATGCCACACACTGCAATGCCCGATACATTATAGCACATACAATGCCTGTGACACATTATGCCACACACTGCAATGACCTTGAGACATTATACCACAATGCCCGTGATATAGTATACCATACACCGTAATGCCTGTGACACATACCGCAATGCCCTGCCCGTTATACCCTATGCCACACATCGCAATGCCCGTTATGTATTATGCCACACTGCAATGACCCTGAGACATTATACCACATACCACAATGCCCGTGATATACTATACCACACACCGTAATGCCTGACACATTATGACACACACCGCAATGTCCGTGATACATTATGCCACACACTGCAATGACCCTGAGACATTATACCACATATCACAATGCCCGCGATATAGTATACCATACACCGTAATGCCTGCGACACATTATGACACACACCGCAATGTCCGTGATACATTATGCCACACACCGTAATGCCCATTACACATTAAGTCTACAGTAAGGCTTCTAATTACTTTTCAATTACCTGCTCGTTGTCAGGGGTTTCATGCACTGGGTGTCATGCTCGTTGCCAGGGGTTTCATGCTCTTGGTTCCATGCACGGTGCCAGGGGTTTTCATGCTCAGGGTGTCATGCTCGTTGCCAGGGGTTTCATGCACTGGGTGTCATGCTCGTTGCCAGATGTTTCATGCACTGGGTGTCATGCTCGTTGCTAGGAGGTAGTCTTTGTTGCTAGGGCAGTGCTCCCAGTGCCACATATGTCCCCAGTGCCAGATATTCCCCCACGGTGCCAGGTACTTACATGCCCCAGTGCCAAATATAGTCGTCCCCCCCATGTGCCAGGTACACATGTGCCCCCAGTGCCAGATATTCCCCCCCAGTGCCATATATGCCCCCAGTGCCAGATATTCCCCCCAGTGCCATATATGCCCCCCGTGCCATATATGCCCCCAGTGCCAGATACCCCCCCCCAGTGCCATATATGCCCCCAGTGCCAGATATTCCCCCCAGTGCCATATATGCCCCAGTGCCAGATATCCCCCCCAGTGCCAGATATGCCCCCAGTGCCAGATATTCCCCCCAGTGCCAGAAATGCCCCAGTGCCAGATATTCCTCCCCCCCCCGTGCCATATATGCCCCCAGTGCCAGATATTTACCCCCCCCCCGCCGTCGCTTTTTGGAGGGACACGGAGGGCACAGCTCGTCTCTCCTGTGTCCCTCCTGCTGCATCATCTCCGGCGGCCGCGGGTCTAATAGGGGGAAGTGCCGGTTCGTGAGCCAATTAGAGCTCACGGACGGCACTTCCCCCTATTAGACCCGCGGCCGCCGGAGATGATGCAGCAGGAGGGACACAGGGAGGCACGCTGTGTGCCCTCCGTGTCCCTCCAAAAAGCGGCGGAGGGAAGGAGACTGCAGACTGACATGCGGACGCTCGTCCGCATGTCAGTCTGCTGTAAATCAGTGGCGCCCCCGCAGCCCCTCGCCCCCAAGCCACAGCGAGGACTGCGGGGGCAGTAGTTACGCCACTGGTCCAATCTCATCTGATGATGGAAGCTAAGCAGTGTTGTGCCTGGTTTGTTTTTGGATTTCAAGTCCTGCCTTCTGGTTTGGCCACGGCACCTCGGATATTCACCAAGGTCATGGCCGTGATGACGACCCTTCACCATCAGAGAATCAGGATCCTGACAAATCGGGACGACTTGCTGATCCTGGTGAACTCCCAAGAGGTTCTCCACAGTTATCTGGAACTGGCGGTCCAATTCCTAAAAGTCCACGGGTGGCTATTCAACTGAAAAAAGTCCTCGCTGGTCCCTGCTCGGAACATTGTGCACCTAGGGGCACTGCTGGACACACACAGCCAACAATTGTTTCTGTCTCCAGAGAAAGTCCTGAAAATTCAGGACAGTATCGTCCTCTCTCGCCCAAGAGTGTTGATACACACGGCGATGCAAGTACTAGACCTCATGGTGTCGGCTTTCGATATGGTAGAGTACGCTCAATTTCATTACCGCCCTCTGCAGAGGTTAATCCTCTCCAAGTGGGACGGCCTGCCTCATCGGATGATGTCTCAAATGATCTCCTTGACTCCGGAGGTTCGTCTGACACTGAGCTGGTGGCTACAGGACCAACAGTTGAGCAGGGGCCATCCCTTCTGGATCTCCAACTGTGTCCTCCTGACAATGGATGCCAGTCTTTTGGGCTGGGCCATGGTGTTGGAGCAACACTTTCTCCAGGGTCGGTGGACCAGGGAGGAATCTCTCCTCCTGATATACATTCTGGAATTGCAGGCAGTGTTCAATTAATTGACACTGGCCCTGCCTCTAGTACAGAACAGGGCTGTTCAAGTACAATCTGACAACGCCACCACGGTAGTGTACACAAATCATCAAGGCGGCACTCGAAACTGCATGGCAAAGCTGGAAGTATCAAAAATCCTCCGTTGGGTAGAAAGTCATCTGACAGCAATATCGGCAGTGTTCATTCCAGGAGTCCTCAACTAGGAAGCGGATTTCCTCAGTCGTCAGGACGTTCACGCTGGAGAGTGGAGAGGCCGCAGCAGAAATGTCTGCACTGGTGTCAGTAGGTGACTGAGGCAGGGATGACTGGGAGATAGTGGGTGACTGAAGCATGTATGAGTGGGAGATAGTGGGTGACTGAGGCCGGGGTGACTGGGAGATAGTGGGTGACAGGGAGATAGTGGGTTACTGAGGGAGGGGTGATAGGAAGGGGTTGGGTAAGTATGGGAAGAAAGTGGGTGACAGGTATAATAAATGACTAAGGCAGGGGTGATAGGGAGATAGTGGATGACTGTGGCAGGGGTGACAGGGACAGTAAGAGACTGAGGCAGGGGTGACAGGGATAGTGGCTGACTGAGGCAGGGGTGACTGGGAGATAGTGGGTGACTGAGGCAGGGTTGACAGGGATAGTGGGTGACTGAAGCAGGGGTGATAGGGTGACAGTGGGTGACTAAAGCAGGGGTGACTGGTATAGTGGGTGACTGAGGCAGGGATCGCAGATATAGTGGTTGACTGAGGCAGCGGTGACTGGGAGATAGTGGGTAACTGAGGCAGGGGTGACAGGGAAAGTGTGTGACTCAGGCAGGGGTGATAGGGAGATAGTGGGCTGCATATCTCTGCCTCACTGCAGCAGCACATTCCTGCTTCAATGACAGCAGCACATCCCTACCTCACTTATAGCAGCACATCCCTGCCTCGCTGACAGCAGCACATCCCTGCCTCGCTGACAGCAGCACATCCCTGCCTCGCTGACAGCAGCACATCCCTGCTTCGCTGACAGCAGCACATCCCTGCTTCGCTGACAGCAGCACATCCCTGCTTCGCTGACAGCAGCACATCCCTGCCTCGCTGACAGCAGCACATCCCTGTCTCGCTGACAGCAGCACAGCACTGCTTCGCTGACAGCAGCACATCACTGCTTCACTACCAGCAGCACATCCCTGCCTCACTGGCAGCAGCACATCCCTGCCTTACTGACAGCTGTATATAGGGCCTAATTCAGACCTGATCCCTGCTGTGCATATTCACACAACAGGAGATCAGGTCTGAAGTGCGTGTGTGCTGGTGCCGCAGTGCACCGGCACATGCCAGAGATGCGATCAGCATCTCTGCCCAGTGAGCGCCTCTGCCTGATTGACAGGCAGAGGCGGTCACTGGGCAGGAGGAGTCGGGCCAGCGGCGTTGTGCCGCCATTTTGGGGGCACAGTCAGGACAACGCAGACATGACCGGACCGTATGGGGGCGGGCCGTGACGGCTGCGTGACCCGGACAGCAACGGGCCTTATTTACTAAAATCTCAGATAAATTTTATGGCATTTATGTGCAGTCTAGTTTGCACAGTTGATAGAGTGTTGATCTTGGACTATCAATGTAAGCCTCACATAGGTTTGATACACATGTAAGTTTGTTTTTATTTTACTACATTGTGGTTTGTGGCTCTATACCATGTAATGCATGTCTTTTAACAGTAGTCAAGTCTTCCAATGTGCTTGTTAGTGAAACCCAATAGATAGCTTTATTTTATTTTGTTTCTTCAAATATTGAATGCATATGTCTTATAACTTTTTTTTTTTTTTCAATATACAGGTTGAGTATCTGTATATACATTTTTATTATAAGATTTTCAATGACACAAGTACATCCAAGTTGCAGATTATGGATTGTGAAGGACAAATCAACCATATAAACAATTTAAGCAATTTAAATTGCATGCAGGTAGTAGAATATCAAACTCCTTGGATGAGAGTTGGTCGTAATAAACTAGGATAGAAAAGAATAAAGTAGAAAATAAGATTTTAAACCTACCGGTAAATCTTTTTCTCGTAGTCCGTAGAGGATGCTGGGGACTCCGTAAGGACCATGGGGATAGACGGGCTCCACAGGAGACATGGGCACTTTAAGAAAGACTTTAGTTCTGGGTGTGCACTGGCTCCTCCCTCTATGCCACAGTTAGAGAAACTGTGCCCAGAGGAGACGGACAGTATGAGGAAAGGATTTTGTTAATCCAGGGCAAGATTCATACCAGCCACACCAATCACACCGTATAACTTGTGATAAACTACCCAGTTATCAGTATGAAAAAACAACATAGCATCAGTGCAGGACCGATGCAACTATAACATAACCCTTATTGAAGCAATAACTATATACAAGTATTGCAGAAGTAGTCCGCACTTGGGACGGGCGCCCAGCATCCTCTACGGACTACGAGAAAAAGATTTACCAGTAGGTTTAAAATCTTATTTTCTCTAACGTCCTAGAGGATGCTGGGGACTCCGTAAGGACCATGGGGATTATACCAATGCTCCAAAACGGGCGGGAGAGTGCGGATGACTCTGCAGCACCGATTGAGCAAACATGAGTTCCTCCTCAGCCAGGGTATCAAACTTATAGTATTTTGCAAAGGTGTGTGAACCCGACCAAGTAGCAGCTTGACACAGCTGTAGTGCCGAGACCCCTCGGGCAGCCGCCCAAGAAGAGCCCACTTTCCTCGTGGAATGGGCCTTGACCGATTTCAGTAACTGCAATCCAGCCATAGAATGCGCTTGCTGAATCGTGTTACAAATCCGGCGAGCAATAGCCTGCTTTGAAGCAGGGGCACCAATCTTGTTGGTTGCATACAGGACAAACAGCGCTTCAGTTTTCCTGACTCTAGCCGTCCTGGCCACGTAAATTTTCAAAGCCCTAACCACATCAAGTAACTCGGAATCCTCCAAGTCACGCGTAGCCACAGGCACCACAATAGGTTGGTTCATATGAAAAGATGAGACCACTTTTGGTAGGAATTGAGGACGGGTCTGCAATTCCGCTCTATCCACATGGAATACCAAATATGGGCTTTTATGTGACAAAGCCGCTAATTCCGACACTCGCCTAGCCGAAGCCAAGGCTAATAACATGACCACCTTCCATGTGAGATATTTTAACTCCACTGTTTTAAGTGGTTCAAACCAGTGTAATTTTAGAAAACTTAACACCACGTTAAGGTCCTAAGGTGCCACCGGAGGCACAAAAGGAGGCTGAATATGCAGCACTCCTTTTACAAAAGTCTGAACTTCTGGAAGAGAAGCCAATTCTTTTTGAAAGAAAATGGATAAGGCCGAAATCTGGACCTTAATAGAGCCTAATTTTAGGCCCAAATTCACTCCAGTTTGTAGGAAGTGAAGGAAACGGCCCAGATGGAATTCTTCCGTAGGAGCATTCCTGGCCTCACACCAAGAAACATAATTTCGCCATATACGGTGTAATGTTTTAACGTTACATCCTTCCTAGCCTTTATCAGCGTAGGGATGACCTCAACCGGAATGCTAGGATCCGGCATTCAACCGCCATGCCGTCAAACGCAGCCGCGGTAAGTCTTGGAACAGACAGGGCCCCTGATGCAACAGGTCCTGTCTTAGAGGGAGAGGCCACAGATCTTCTGTGAGCATTTCCTGCAGATCCGGATACCTGGTCCTCCGTGGCCAATCTGGAACAATGAGGATTGTTCTCACTCCTCTTTGTCTTATTATCCTCAACACCTTGGGTATGAGAGGAAGAGGAGGAAATACATAGACCGACCGGAACACCCACGGTGTCACTAGGGCGTCTACAGCTACTGCCTGAGGGTCTCTTGACCTTGCGCAATACCTCTGTAGCTTTTTGTTGAGCCGGGACGGCATCATGTCTATCTGTGGCAGTTCCCACCGACTTGTAATCTGTGCAAAGACTTCCTGATGAAGTCCCCACTCTCCCGGATGTAGGTCGTGTCTGCTGAGGATGTCTGCTTCCCAGTTGTCCACTCCCGGAATGAACACTGCTGACAGTGCGCTTGCGTGATTCTCCACCCAGCGAAGAATTCTGGTGGCTTGTGCCATCGCCACTCTGCTTCTTGTGCCGCCTTGGCGGTTTACATGAGCCACTGCGGTGACGTTGTCTGACTGGATCAGAACCGGTTGGTCGCAAAGTAAGGTCTCCGCTTGACGTAGGGCATTGTATATGGCCCTTAGTTCCAGGATGTTGATGTGAAGACAAGTCTCTTGACTTGACCAAAGACCTTGGAAATTTCTTCCCTGTGTGACTGCTCCCCAACCTTGGAGGCTTGCGTCTGTGGTCACCAGGATCCAGCCCTGAATGCTGAATCTGCGTCCCTCGAGAAGGTGAGCACTCTGCAGCCACCACAAGAGTGATACCCTGACCCTGGGGGACAGGGTGATCAACCAGTGCATCTGTAAATGTGACCCGGACCACTTGTCCAGTAGGTCCCATTGGAAAGTCCTCGCATGGAACCTGCCGATTGGAATGGCCTCGTATGATGCCACCATCTTTCCCAGGACTCGAGTGCAGTGATGCACTGACACCTGTTTTGGTTTCAATAGGTTCCTGACAAGAGTCATGAGTTCCTGGGCCTTTTCTATCAGGAGATAAACCCTCTTCTGGTCTGTGTCCAGAATCATGCCCAAGAAAGACAGACGAGTAGTAGGAATCAACTGCGACTTCGGGATATTGAGAATCCAGCCGTGTTGCTGTAACACATTCAGTGAAAGTGATACGCTGTTCAGCAACTGCTCTCTTGATCTCGCTTTTATGAGATCGCCCAAGTACGGGATAATTGTGACACCTTGCTTGCACAGGAGCACCATCATTTCCGCCATTACCTTGGTGAAAATTCTCAGGGCCATGGAGAGACCAAACAGCAACGTCTGAAATTGGCAATGACAGTCCTGTACCGCAAATCTGAGTTACGCCTGATGAGGTGGATAAATGGGGACATGAAGGTATGCATCCTGTACACAAATGCGGACAACAGGTGTCAAGCCGTGTGTTGCCTTTGTCAAGCTGTAATAAGTAGGGATAAGGACGTTAACCACCTCGGAACATCCTCCCTTATATGTCACCTGCAGCGCATTCATCATAAGTCAGTGACAAGTTCAAAAACTTTGGATGACAGCGGAAGCAGTCCACTAACCACTAAATCCCTTCCTCTTGTAACCAAGCTCCTGCAAACCACACCACCAACTCCCTCAGTGTCAATTTCCTCCTTAGACAGGAGAGCCAATAGTCCTGCAGGCCATGTCACTGGCAACTCTGACGAGTCCTCTCCTGCCTGGGATTCCTCCGATGCATCCTTGAGTGTAACGCCTACTGCTGCTGGCGCTGCTGTTGTTGCTGCTGGGAGTCGATCGTCATCCCAGAGGGGAAGTCGGAAGACCACTTGTACTTCTTCCAGTAAGCAATTGACTGTCCAACAGTCCTTTGCGAGGAAGATGAAATATCACAGCAGTCATCCTGCTGCAAAGCGGATAACTCAGGTCTGGGTGGTGAGAAACGTGGTTCCGGTATCCATCGTTAATTTAGAGGCAACTAGAGACTTGATTGAGGTACTGTGTCCCCGGTACCAAATACCCTCTAGGTTCCATTTCTCTAGGCAGGCGATACCGAAAATGTACACAGACCTCAGAAAAAGAGTCACCAGTGTCCTAAAAAATGCAGTTGTACCCAATGTCCACTTGTCTGTGGTTAAGTGGAGCAGGGCAGACTCAGGACTATATGACTGTGACAGCCCACTGGGTAGATGTATTGCCTCCCGCAGCAAGAACAGCAGCGGCGGCACCAGTAGCAGCATCTCGCAATTGCCAACTCGTTCCTAGGCAGGCTACGCTTTGTATCACCGCTTTCCATAAGAGGCACACAGCTGACAACCTCTTACGGAAACTGAGGAACATCATCGCAGAATGGCTTACCCCAATTGAACTCTCCTGGGGATTTGTGACATCGGACAACGCCACCAATATTGTGCGTGCATTACATCTGGGCAAATTCCAGCACGTCCCATGTTTTGCACATACATTGAACTTGGTGGTGCAGAATTATTTAAAAAACGGCAGGGTCGTGCAAGAGATGCTGTCGGTGGCCCGAAGAATTGCGGGCCACTTTCTGCCTTCAGCCACCGCATGCCGAAGACTGGAGCACCACCAAACATTCCTGAACCTGCCCTGCCATCATCTGAAGCAAGAGGTGGTAACGAGGTGGAATTCAACCCTCTACAGATGTAGCCACCTTTATCTTGAGTGGCCGCGGCGTTTGTCCCGTTCGACCATACGCAGCGTACTGTGGCGTAGCGAGGCGCGCCTAGCCACAGAGAGGCTATCTAATCGCACGGAGACAGACATTTGACGTTTGGCGTTACCTTTACGTGTAATACCTGCGATCAGCCACCAGATGTCGCTTTTTACAATCACCACTGCGCATGCGTGTGGTCTCCCGTAAAATACAATACTGACATACATAATAAGGACTACTTTACTAAGGCGTCTCATTACTCTGCATACAGTAAATACTGTACTCATTACGCTGCATTATTTAATACAGTACTGTATATACAGTACGACACCGACGCAAATAGTACAGCATACAGTATATGATCCATCTACAATACTTTATGAATACTGTATGTGAGCGTCCAAGTCCCGCAGACAAAACACAGTACTGTAAAACCAGTAGTGTACACTGTCGCAAATGGATGTGTGTTACAAGTTCACTATTGCCTCTCAAGATTAGGAATTTTCTACAGTATGTTATCATCCTAATCCCGTAGCCATTACAGCATAATCAAAACCAACGGATTTATACATTTGTCTGCGGCGAAGTGGTGAAGTGTTTCGCTTCCTATACTCAGAGTCCAGGGTTCGATTCCTTAAGTACGAATGCATGTTACTGTAGTTTTTTTCAGACACTTTATTATTTTTTTTATTCACATACTGTAAACCAGGGCATACAGTAGCTGCATGAGCGGTTCTATGCGATCGAGTCCGGTGTACCATAATGTGCAGGTTCTATGCAGGTTAAGGTTCTATGCTCCGTACACAGTACACATACAATTCTGTAGCTGGGCAGACTGAATAGAAATGGCTACCACCTATGACTCCTTGCCCCACAGAGGCCCTAGGCTACGGAGCAAGTAATAGTCCAGATTGTACAGACTATGGGGCAATGCTGAAGGAGCGTCACAATCCCCTAGCTAAAATACACAGTATGCATATTATGGTACACCGGACTCGATGACATACTGTAGCACACTGGCAAAATGGCCGCCGCCCCTGAACCCTTGTGCAGGTTATGGGGCAATGCTGAAGGAGCGTCACAATCCCCTAGCCAAAATACACAGGGGAGGGATAAGCTACTGTAGGATTGCATACAGTATTACGGTACACCGGACTCAATCGCATAGCACACTGTCAAAACGACCACTACCCATGAACCCCCACCTCCTGAACCCCCACCTCGTGGCAGGCAGCAGTTGGGTATGGAATGAGAAATGGCATAAGCTGTGCAGGCTACGGGGCGATGCTGAAGGAGCGTCACAATCCCCTAGCCAAAATACACAGAGATACTGTAAGCGAGGTCTATGCACATTACAGTACTGTACGTTACACCGGGCTCGGTCGCATAGCAAACTGACAAAACACAAGTTTTACAGTACATACAGTAAAGCAGGCCAAAGCTGCAGGAGAGTTTCTACTGTAAAGGTTCTATGCACCGTACGGTAATGTACACATACCTGTACAATTCTATAGCAGGGCAGACTCAATTGAAATGGCTACCGCCTGTGACTCCTAGCTCATAGGAGGCACTCAGCTATGGAGCAAATAACAGCACAGATTTTGCAGGCTACGGGGCAATGCTGAAGGAGCGTCACAATCCCCTAGCTACAATACACAGGGGTGATAGAGATAATCGAGTGGCTGGAGGGGGGTCCCCTTGATTTAAGGGGCCCCCACTCCTCCAGGGTACTCCGGCCAGGTGTGACTAGTTGGGTATTTAATTCCATGGCCGCAGGGACCGGTATAAAAGTCTCCCCCGGCTGTGCATTATCTGTCCAGCTAGTGGAGCCCAGTGCTGATTCAAAAAATATGGGGAACCCCTACGCTTTTTTTGTCCCCCTTATTTTTTGCACCAGGACCAGGCGCAGAGCCCGGTGCTGGTTCTAAAAAGATGGGGGATCCCGTGTCCATTTTTTCCGTATTCCTGCCGGAATTCGACTGCAATTGCATATACAGTACTGTACCCCTTAATGTCACTGCTTACAGTATACAGTATTTAGACATGAGCTTGTGTACAGTATCTGTCATGAGGTGCTTTTTTCACTGACACTATAACTTTTTTCTATTGTGATATACTGTACAGAGGCGGCAAACTAGCCAAACGGGAATAATCAGCTTCTGCAGAATAAAATGAGATGCTACAGTACATGCCTATATTCTGTGAGTGACTGCGGCTCTATGAAATTAAATCAGAAAATTTAAATATGAAATGCATTACTAATGTGTGGCATTACTGTACTGTATGTGTATAAGGTGTACTACAATATTTTCTGGTGTAACATAAGGAAAGGGCACTACTGCATGGTCTAATGCAGTGGTTCTCAAACTTGGTCCTCAGGACCCCACACAGTGCATGTTTTGCAGGTAAACCAGCAAGTGCACAGATGTATTCATTACTAACTGACACATTTTAGAAGGTCCATACAGTAGGTGGAGCTAATTTTTTCACTTGTGATTCTGTGAGACCTGCAAAACCTGCACTGTGTGGGGTCCTGAGGACTGAGTTTGAGAACCTGTGGTCTAATGTAAATAAAGATGAATGTGGTGGGGTGTAATGTGAATAAGGGGCATTACTGTTAGGAGTAATGTGGTACTATGATATGATGTCATGAGAATAAGAGACACCACTGCATGATATAATGTGAATAAAGTTGCAGTACTGTGTTGTGTCATTTCATCTTCGGGTATTATTGTGTTACCATGCCCCTTCCCAGCAAGAACATACTGTACACTGTTTTGGGCTGGCACTAAATGTGCACATTGTTCTTATTTAGATTATAGGGGGTAGGAGCGCCAAAATGGGTGATGGTGCTGGGAAAGGGGTGCAGGGTTAGAGGCGGAACTACGTAGCATCTGTGCAAGAGGGCATCAGCCAAAATCTAGCCTAGGGCATCATGTTGGTCAGGTTTGGCTCTGATAATACTGTATACTGTACTCTTACTGTACTTTGCATTCAATACAGATACTGTTTGCACACAGGTTTTACATGAATCATTGGCAATGCTGCAGGAGTGTCTCATTAGGCAATCTAAAATATACCACGACTATGGGTGGGGATACAGTAGGGAAGTTCTGTCACCATAAGCTGTCTGCTGTGTATAGCATATTTCCATCTGAGATGCATTTGTGTGTTTGTAATAAGAAAAAAACATTGACGTATCATACTGTACAGGTACCCTCATGTACTGTACCGTACCATACTGTAAAATTGAATATTTATTGGAAAAACATCAATATTAATGTAAAAATAAAGTATTACAACATCCGATTCCATGTACTGCACTGATCAAAATGTACAGTACTCTTATTCAGGACTTATAAAACTGAAAATAACTGTTCATACAGTACACATCAATAACATTACTACTGTATAATATTCTACATTAGTTTATGCAATAATCAGACAAAGGCAATTTTATCATTTTTTTTAATAATGCACCAATTTAAAATTTTAAACAGAAAATACAGAACTACATATTTGTGGCTTGACCATTTCTTTCAACTACAACAGGTAATACTTTATACAGGTGATTTATATAATTATTACAATGTTCAGGTGTGAGTACTTCTAGCCAAAATTTCTTTATCCCATCCACCAGTTGCTGTTTTGTTGTTGGCTTTGCAACACTCCTAACGTACCTCTTCAATTGAGCCCACACTAATTCGATTGGGTTCATGTCTGGTGATCTATATAAAAATAAAAAAAAAGCGTATAGAAAAAATTAATTACATTACAGTAAATAGAGAAAATTAAACATACAATATTGTACTGTTTATTAAACAAAAATTTTTTTTACAGTACTAGAGTGCTATCCAAAATTTTACTTGTACACTGTTGAAAGAATACTCACTCTGGTGGTGTGCGTTCCCAATTCATACCTTTCTCTTCCATAAATTTGGCTGAGGCGGAGTGTTTAGGATCATTGTCTTGGAATATCCTATGGTGAGTTGGGTAATATTTATTCACAAATGGCACCATACATTTCTCTACTATTGTTTCTTGGAAAAATTTCTTATCCATGATTCCTACAGAAATCAAAAAATGTTGTTCATTAATAAGCAACTCCTTTTATTGTGCAGTTACACGTACTCTACAGTACAACATGTATTTTTACAGAACACAGGCACAGAATAAAGTATAGTACTGTACCTTCGAAAAATAATAGGGGACCAGCTCCTAATCGTGATATGCCTCCCCATACATGGACTTTCAATGGATGCTTTGGGCGTGGTTTTAAAGAGATATGGTTACGTTTCCTGAATGACATTCTGGAGAACCGCTCAAGGGCAACAGACGATTCATCTGTGAAAATGACATCATCAAATGTTTCACCACTCTCAATCCATCGCCGTGCCTGTTCCACTCTCTTTTCTTTATTCACATCTCTTATCATTGGAGATATCCTGTGAAGAGCCAAAAATAATGAAATCAGATACAGTTATGAAATTACAGATTTACAGATTACTGTATATACAGTAGACTGTATGTGCAGTATACTGTATTATATACCTACTGTATACATTAAACTGTACATACAGTACATTAAGTTACATACAGAGTAATATATATATACATACTGTACATACACACAAACACACACACACAGTATACAGTATGTAATCATCACAATAAGCCGGCAATGCTTCATTGCTGTCTCTGAGTGCCTATACAGTAGGTATCTCTTTTGGGATAGAATATATACAGTATATACACACACACATACTGTATATAGTATAAAGTACACACTCTGTATAAAGATTTATGGCATTATTATATCACGTATCAAGGGATTATTAACAGTGCATTTACTGTATGGTTTATACTGCTTTCAGTATTTTACCTTGTTGCGCCAAAGGTCCATCCCATTTTCCGTCGCATCCTTCTGATGCTGGTGGCCGATATGTCCAGGTCATACTTGGAATGGAGAATTCGTTTTATTTGCAGAGCAGTACGCTCATCATCCTCACGAGTTAGTTCCTCCACAATTTGTTGCACTCTCCTACAGTACAATACAGTATGAAAAATATGAATTCATGAACAGCACAATCACAGTTACAATTGATGAAGTTTTTATTTTATTTCAAAAAAATTGTTTATGGTATAAAGCAAGTCATTTAAACATTACAGTAGTGTACAGTACGTACCATGTGCATTTTGTAGGAAATACAAATCTGGGCGTTGTTCTCTCGAATGCATGATAGCGCACCGTTTCTAAAGTGACTATAATGCCACTTTCCTTGAGCCATGCATGGATCTCTTTGATGGTTTTATTTTCTTTTTTCATGTTGGCGATTATCTTGCTCATCGTTTTGTTGATAGTTACTGGCATGTTGTCCAACTATAATTCCTGTATGGAGAGAAAACATTTGTGAATACTGTAGTCTAAAATTTACACATCTGAAAATGCATAAGAGTTTTATGATAGAAGTTAATACTGTACATGTTTACTATCCAGTACCTGATGTTCAAATTTAGAGGACTCGGACGCTCGCATTTGTAAAGCACGGTGTTTTCCTCCGCCTCCGGCTAGCCTGTTGCCCTTCCCCCATGGGAGCCTGCACAGATCATGCAGTAGACAGGGAGGGAATGCAAATGCTGGTCATGTGCAATACACAAACGCCCACTGTAGTACTGTTTTGCTCACTTACAGTACTGTACTGTAGGTTGCATTTAGCGTAGAGAATCGCTCCTGCAGATGTACTTTGATTTACTGTATGTGAAACCTGTGTGCATCCTTCCATTGGATGTACTGTATTGGAGAGAAATTTTTTTTTTTTAAAGTGAATGTCACGGGAACACATTAAAAATAAGGTTGGCACTTCCTTCCCATTGGTGTTGGTTTACAGTATGCCGTAGTGTACTCGGACGCTCATGTAATTGCATTTCAAAGGCACAGTATTTTCCATCGTCTCCCCCCTACCCCCATCGCCCTTCCCCCCTGGGGGCCTGCACAGGGAGGAAATTCAGGTCCTGTGCAATACACAAACGCTGAAGATCTACAGTACTGTTTTGCTCAGTTGGTAGCGTCAGAATACACTCATTTCATTCCCGCTGTTTAGGTGCATTTAGCGTAAAGAATCGCTCCTGCAGATGTACTTTGATTTATGTGAAATCTGTGTGCATCCTTCCATTGACTGTCTTACAGTGTAAATAAAATAATACAGTGCATTATTACAGAAAAAAAAAAAAAAAAGAAAGAAAGAAAGCACATCAGGTCTCGAACCCTGGACCCCCAGCGAGGGAGGTGGGAGCCTTCACCCCTAGCCCACGACGCCTCATGAGAGATTTCCAATTTCATGTGTGAAAGTACTGCAAACAGCGGCCGGCCCCCGCCCCATTGCTGTTGGTTTATGCCTTAGAGGACTCGGACGCTCGCATTTGTAAAGCACGGTGTTTTCCTCCGCCTCCGGCTAGCCTGTTGCCCTTCCCCCATGGGAGCCTGCACAGATCATGCAGTAGACAGGGAGGGAATGCAAATGCTGGTCATGTGCAATACACAAACGCCCACTGTAGTACTGTTTTGCTCACTTACAGTACTGTACTGTAGGTTGCATTTAGCGTAAAGAATCGCTCCTGCAGATGTACTTTGATTTACTGTATGTGAAACCTGTGTGCATCCTTCCATTGGATGTACTGTATTGGAGAGAAATTTTTTTTTTTTAAAGTGAATGTCACGGGAACACATTAAAAATAAGGTTGGCACTTCCTTCCCATTGGTGTTGGTTTACAGTATGCCGTAGTGTACTCGGACGCTCATGTAATTGCATTTCAAAGGCACAGTATTTTCCATCGTCTCCCCCCTACCCCCATCGCCCTTCCCCCCTGGGGGCCTGCACAGGGAGGAAATTCAGGTCCTGTGCAATACACAAACGCTGAAGATCTACAGTACTGTTTTGCTCAGTTGGTAGCGTCAGAATACACTCATTTCATTCCCGCTGTTTAGGTGCATTTAGCGTAAAGAATCGCTCCTGCAGATGTACTTTGATTTATGTGAAATCTGTGTGCATCCTTCCATTGACTGTCTTACAGTGTAAATAAAATAATACAGTGCATTATTACAGAAAAAAAAAAAAAAAGAAAGAAAGAAAGCACATCAGGTCTCGAACCCTGTACCCCCAGCGAGGGAGGTGGGAGCCTTCACCCCTAGCCCACGACACCTCATGAGAGATTTCCAATTTCATGTGTGAAAGTACTGCAAACAGCGGCCGGCCCCCGCCCCATTGCTGTTGGTTTATGACTTAGAGGACTCGGACGCTCGCATTTGTAAAGCACGGTGTTTTCCTCCGCCTCCTGCTAGTCCTCCATTCCGATTATGCATTAGCGAACTCAGACGCTCATATATTTTAAAAGCACGGTGTTTATACATTGTACTGTACATTCTTCCTTTTACACAATTACTGTAGTTGCGTCTCCATACACATACTGTACAGTACTCCATACTTTTTCCACCGCCTCCCGTTACGCCTACAGTATTGCCAGAGCTGTAGATCAATCCGCCGCTATACTGTACGATCGAAAGTACTGGATTAGTGGAGCATTAGCGACACAGTGGTGGAGATGTGTAATGCATGATGAGTATCTAGATCGCCTCAACGCGCCTGCCTGTGATGAAACTCAGCTATCGCATTAGCGTGACTAAACGCCCGTCTCGGCGGAGAAACAGTCAAGATAAAGGTGGCTACATCTGTATATGCTTCAGAGGATGGAGGAGCAGCAAAAGGCCATTCAAGCCTATACATCTGCCACCGATATAGGCAAAGGAGGGGGAATGCACCTGACTCAAGCGCAGTGGAGAATGATTTCAACGTTGTGCAAGGTTCTGCAACCCTTTGAACTTTCCACACGTGAAGTCAGTTCAGACACTGCCAGCCTGAGTCAGGTTATTCCCCTCATCAGGCTTTTGCAGAAGAAGCTGGAGACATTGAAGGAGGAGCTAAAACAGAGCGATTCAACTAGGCATGTGGGACTTGTGGATGGAGCCCTTAATTTGCTTAACCAGGATTCAATCTGTTGAAATCAGAGCACTACATTTTGGCCGCCGTGCTCGATCCTAGATTTAAAACCTACATTGTATCTCTCTTTCCGGCAGACACAAGTCTGCAGAGGTTCAAAGACCTGCTGGTGAGAAAATTGTCAAGTCAAGCGGAACGTGACCCGTCAACAGCTCCTCCTTCACATTCTCCCGCAACTGGGGGTGCGAGGAAAAGGCTAAGAATTCCGAGCCCACCCGCTGGCGGTGATGCAGGGCAGTCTGGAGTGAGTGCTGACATCTGGTCCAGACTGAAGGACCTGGCAACGATTACTGACATGTCGTCTACTGTCACTGCATATGATTCTGTCACCTTTGAAAGAATGGTGGAGAAAAAGAGGCAATTTGGAGGCCCTTGCACAAACTGGCTTTATTCTACTTAAGTTGCCCTCCCTCCAGTGTGTACTCCGAAAGAGTGTTTAGTGCGGCCGCTCACCTTGTCAGCAATCGGCGTACAAGGTTACTTCCAGAAAATGTGGAGAAGATGATGATCATCAAAATTAATTATAATCAATTCCTCCGTGGAGACATTCACCAGCAATTGCCTCAAGAAAGTACACAGGGATCTGAGATGGTGGATTCCAGTGGGGACGAATTAATAATCTGTGAGGAGGGGGATGTACACAGTGAAAGGGGTGAGGAATCGGAGGATGATGAGGTGGACATCTTGCCTCTGTAGAGCCAGTTTGTGCAAGGAGAGATTGATTGATTCTTTTTTGGTGGGGGCCCAAACCAACCAGTCATTTCAGTCAGTCGTGTGGCAGACCCTGTCGCTGAAATGATGGGTTCGTCAATGTTTTTCATTTCAATCTAAGCCCCTGCAGTTTTCTGTAAGCATCTGCTTCGCTATGATGATCAACAAGTCACAAGGGAAAACACTCAGGGCTGGAGGCGTAGATCTTAGGACCAGCTGCTACAAGCATGGCAGAGGTGTCACTATCACTGGTGACACCCAGAGAGGCGGCGAGGGAGATTGTAATGCAGTGCGCGCAGATAAGCAGCGCAATGGTAAAAAGGAGGCATGGTCTCATAGGTAAGGGCGTGGCCTGAATCACCATTTTGTTGCTGCGGGTATCCCGGGGGTTGGGGGCTGTACCCGGGGACTAGTGTGTGAGTGGTGCTGGCTCCTGCACAGTGACAGAAACTGGGTGTTGCACGTAATGTCACAGTGAAACACCCATATTCTATCACTGAAGAAGAGCCGGCACTTTGGTGTCACCCCACTTGGCGGGTGACACTCGGGTGTGTGCCGCAACCCCGTTGTGATGCCACTGACCCATGGGAAGCTTTACGTGGCTTACCCATGTGTTAGTAGCCCCAAGCATCTTTTGTGTTAGTCCCTGAAGAAAAACTTCAAATATTGTTTACAATTTTGTAATCAATGGCCTAATTCAGTAAGGATTGCAAATTCTGCTAAGTAACAGAATTTGCAATCCTTTGGTTCGCATGCTGGGGCCACCCATCACAGGGCATGGCCACCCAGCATGCCGCCTCCCTTCTTGACCACGCTGAAATTGCAGTCTCAGTGCAGTTCAGCGTGATCATAAAAAATGGGTTAGCCTCCTGTTGGTGCAGACTGTACGTGTGCGCAGGAAGCCGCCACCATTTTTGTGATCGCAACGCCTGCATGTGATGTCATGCAGCCGCTCTGACCACGCCTCCTGTTTCTCCGTTGAAGCCCTGCCCCCGCACCGCTCCATCTCCGACTTTGAAATGGAGTGTTGCTGACCCCCCCCCCCCACACCGATTGACAGTCACAGAAAATGCAGGCGCATGCGTATGCTCTTAGCAATTTTTGCAGTTGGATTGCTTATTGTGATTGCAATCCAACCTGAATCAGGCTCTATTACCTATCACAATGCACTGCAGGTAGTACAAAATGGGGTTAATATAGGAGAAAAACCCCCAGAGCTGTGCTCCTTAACTGTCCCTGGTGGCTAGTGGAGCGGCTGCCCAGTAATCAGTGTCCACGCCAGTGCGCACACGGCCCGCCCCCTACTGCCACGCTGGATCACGGTATAGTGTGGGCACAGAAGCCCCTTACCTCCCTTTCATCAGCGGCCTCGTGATCCCGGAGGGCGGTGTGTGTGTGACTGACCTTAGGAAGAAACCGGAGCCTCCGCTGCAGTGACCCAGCAACCAGGGCACGGGAGTATACTGCGCCGCTGGGAGTGATGGAGCTGCAGTAAAGATGTCTATTAGACCTAGCCTGCTGCAGCCCTTGTACATTCTTATAAAAAAAGTTCTTCTTTTCTTGTCAAAATTAATAGCTAAGTATAGGCTGCCTGAGGCAGCCCCCTGTTAAGTGTCCTGCTACTGAAGGCACCAACTACAAACTGAGCTCCCTGTTCATGGAAGCGAGGTTATAGAGCAGGGGGCGCTGAGCATCTTGGGAACAGTCAAAAGCTTTGAGCCTGTTGGTGCCTCAGATCAAGATCCTACTCTACACCCCAATGTGAATCCTTGTGGAGTCCAGTGTACCCCACAGAAGAAATGAATGTGTCACACCCATTGGCAGCAACATTAGAATAGCTGCTGATGGGCACAATTGAGAAAGGAAGGGGGGAAAACATTTGAATCCAGCACATATATGTAATTTGAATATGTAATTTGTACCTTCCTACTTTAAAATGTAATGGATGAACCTCACCCTGTGAGAACTATCTTCATGAACAAGAGATCTCATATGCAAGATAAGTATGTGTTGGCAGAGGCGCTCACTGGGCAGCGATGCTGATCGCATCTCTGGCATGTGCCGGTGCACTGCGGCACCAGCACACACACACACACTTCAGACCTGATCTCCTGTTGTGTGAATATGCACAGCAGAGATCAGGTCTGAATTAGGCCCTATATACAGCTGTCAGTAAGGCAGGGATCTGCTGCTGCCAGTGAGGCAGGGATGTGCTGCTGTCAGTGAAGCAGTGATCTGCTGCTGCCAGTGAGGCAGGGATCTGCTGCTGCCAGTGAGGCAGGGATGTGCTGCTATAAGTGAGGCAGGTATGTGCTGCTGTCAATGAGGCAGGGATGTGCTGCTGTCAGTGAAGCAGGGATGTGCTGCTGTCAGCGAGGCAGTGATCTGCTGCCCACTATCTCCCTATCACCCCTGCCTGAGTCACACACTTTCCCTGTCACCCCTGCCCCAGTTACCCACTATCTCCCAGTCACCGCTGCCTCAGTTAACCACTATACCTGCGACCCCTGCCTCAGTCACCCACTATACCAGTCACCCCTGCTTTAGTCACCCACTATCTCTGTCACCCCTGCCTCAGTCAACCACTATCTCCATATCACCCCTACCTCAGTCACCCACTATCCCTGTCACCTCTGCCTCAGTCACCCACTGTCACCCTATCACCCCTGCCTCAGTCACCCACTATCCCTGTCACCCCTGCCTCAGTCTCCTACTGTCCCTGTCACCCCTGCCACAGTCATCCACTATATCCCTATCACCCCTGCCTTAGTCACTGACTATCTCCCAGTCACCCCGGCCTCAGTCACCCACTATCTCCCAGTCATACATGCTTCAGTCACCCACTATCTCCCAGTCATCCCTGCCTCAGTCACCTACTGACACCAGTGCAGACATTTCGGCTGCGGCCTCTCCACTCTCCAGCGTGAACGTACTGACGACTGAGGAAATCCGCTTCCCAGTTGAGGACTCCGGGAATGAACACTGCCGATATTGCTGGCAGATGACGTTCTACCCAACTGAGGATTTTTGATACTTCCAGCTTTGCCATGCAATTTCGAGTGCCGCCTTGATGATTTGTGTACACTACCGTGGTGTCGTTGTCCGATTGTACTTGCACAGGCCTGTTCTGTACTAGAGGCAGGGCCAGTGTCAATGAATTGAACACTGCCCGCAATTCCAGAATGTTTATCGGGAGGAGAGATTCCTCCCTGGTCCACCGATGGTGAAGGGTCGTCATCACGGCCATGACCTTGGTGAATTTCCGAGGTGCCGTGGCCAAACCAGAAGGCAGGACCTGAAATCCAAAAACTAACCAGGCACAACACTGCTTAGCTTCCAACATCAGATGAGATTGGACATATCCAGTGTGATGCGGCTGTAGATGATTTTTGCTGTTTCTAACTTCTACTTCTAACTACTGGTACATCAATGAATAAGTTTCAAAATATAATGCATCAAGAGAACGGTGTTGGTAGTATAAAACTACCTACAGCACCTGGTATTCCCAGGTGGTCTCACATCCAAGAACAAACCAGGCCTAAAATCAGGTGATATTGGGCATATACAGTGTGGTGTGGCTGTAGATGAGCTTAGTGGTTTCTGTTAGAGTTCTTCTACTTCTAACTACTCGTACATAAATGAGTAAGCAGCCGATTTATTAAACCTGGTGAAATGATAATTTGCATGGTGATAAAGTACCAGCCAGTCAGCTCCTAGTTGCCATGTCACAGGCTGGGTTTGAAAAATGACAGTTAGGAGCTGACTGGCTGGTACTTTATCACCTTGCACTTTATCAGTTCACCAGGCTTAATAGATCTGCCCCAATGTTTCAAAATGGAATGCATCAAGAGAACGGTGTTGGTAGTATAAAACTACCTACAGCACCTGGTATTCCCAGGTGGTCTCACATCCAAGAACAAACCAGGCCTAAAATCAGGTGATATTGGGCATATACAGTGTGGTGTGGCTGTAGATGAGCTTAGTGGTTTCTGTTAGAGTTCTTCTACTTCTAACTACTCGTACATAAATGAGTAAGCAGCCGATTTATTAAACCTGGTGAAATGATAATTTGCATGGTGATAAAGTACCAGCCAATCAGCTCCTAATTGCCATGTCACAGGCTGGGTTTGAAAAATGACAGTTAGGAGCTGACTGGCTGGTACTTTATCACCTTGCACTTTATCAGTTCACCAGGCTTAATAGATCTGCCCCAATGTTTCAAAATGGAATGCATCAAGAGAACGGTGTTAGTATTGTAAAAATACACACAGCTCCTGGTATTTCCTTGTGGTCTCCCATCCAAGTACTAAAACCAGGACCAACACTGCTCAGCTTCCATGATCAGGAGAGATTGGGCAAATCCAGTGTGCTGTAGCTGTCGATGAGCTGGTGGTTTCTGTTACAGCTCTTCTACTTCTAACTTCTGGTACATAAAAGAATACATGTAAAAATTAAATGTACCAAGAAAATGGTGTTGGTAGTTTAAAAACACCTAAAGAATCTGATACTACCAAGCAGTCTCCCATCCATGTATTAACAAAGTCCAATACTGCTTTGCTTCAAAAATCAAATGAGATTGGGCATATCCAGTGTGGTGTGGCTTTAGATAAGCTTTGTGGTTTCTGTTAGAGCTCTTCTACTTCTAACTACTGGTACATTAATGAATATGTATAAGGTTGTAGTTTATCCAATATGCCTTTACTACCTTACCTTTCAACCCCCCCTCCCTCCCCTCTTCTCCTTATAGCTTCCTTAGTTCTCTCCTCCTCGTGTGTGCGTTATTTGTTTTCTCATACGTCCTAGAGGATGCTGGGGTCACATTAAGAACCATGGGGTATAGACGGGATCCGCAGGAGACATGGGCACTTTAAGACTTTCAAAGGGTGTGAACTGTCTCCTCCCTCTATGCCCCTCCTCCAGACTCCAGTTTTAGTATTGTGCGCAGTGATACTGGATGCACTACAGGGGAGCTCTACTGAGTTTCTCTGAAAAGACTTGTTAGTTTTTTTTATTTTCAGGGAGGCTGCTGGCAACAGTCTCCCTGCTTCGTGGGACTTAGGGGAGAGAAGTATGACCAACTTCTAGTGAGTTCAATGGCTCTGCTTCAGGCTGACAGGACACCATTAGCTCCTGAGGGTGCTGATCGCTGGGTACGCCTAGATGCACACTCCCGCAGCCTGCCGTCACCCCCTTACAGAGCCAGAAGACATGTGAGTAGCAGAAGAACAGAAGACTTCTTCTTCAGTGACGGCATTCTGAGGTACCGAGCAGCGAGCGGAACGCTGCGCGCCATGCTCCCACACAAACACAGGCACTGCAGGGTGCAGGGCACGGGGGGGGGGCACCATGGGCAGCATAAATTCCTCACAAAAGGCTGGAAAAAGTGGACATTAGTGCCTGGGCACTGTCCTTACCCCGCTAGCGTAATTAATTATTTCTGAGCGGGACAGATAAGCGCCATTACAGCGGCGGGGCTTCTTCCTCACCTCACCAGAACATCTTTAGAGCATTACAAGTCTATCACTATAGAGTTTATTATTTCCCAGACTGTGTACTTTTGGCGCTGGATTGTGAGCTGAAAAATCCTCTGTGTCCCTCTGACAGATTTACTGACGGTCTGTCCCCCATAAGCCGGTGTGTCTGTGGGTACTTGGTATATGTGTGTCAACATGTCGGTGGCTGAATGTTTTTCCCAAGAGGAAACTATATTAGGAATGCAGACATATGATGGTGGCCCTGTTGGCACCACCAATAACTGACTGGGTAAATGTTTCAGTAATATCAGAGTAAGGTTGGATAAATCTGTGTCCCAGACACAGATGTAGAGAATAGATGTGATATTCATGGCTATGTTTCTTTTCCCTCAGGCCCCGCTGGGTCGCAAAAATGTTATTTTGCCCAGTTACTACACACTGATACTGACACGGATACTGATACTTATGTCGACCATAATGTTTCCTGATTAGATCCAATATTGGCAAGGAGCATTCAGTACATGATTGTGGATATTAAGGACATATTAAAATCACTGAAGACCCTGCTGTTCCTGACAAAGGGGTCTATATGTATGTATATATAGATATATAATGAAAGCTGATGTAACGTTCCTCCATCTCTGTTTGAGAAAGTCTGGGCCAGCTCGACAAGATGGTTTCAAATCCCCAAAAGGATTCTGGTTGTTTATTCATTTCCCGCCGCGGACAGAATAAAGTGGGAGTCACCCCCTGTTCTGCACGGGGCCCTGTCACAAATCCAGCGGATCGTATGCAGGAAGCTACATTATTTCTAGTTATGTAACCACGGGTACATTACTTAGACCTGCCATTACATGTGCATGGGTGAGTAGTAGTATTCAAGAATTGGTCGAATACCTTGTCATCCGATATAGATACCCTGGAGAGATGGGATACTCCTTACGTTGTATCATATCAAGGACACTGCAGCATACTTACGTGAGACTGCAAGGGATATAGGACTCTTGAGTTCACGGGCCAATTTCATGGCAGTGTCGGATAGGAGGGCATTGTGGATTCACCAAGAGAATGCTGATGCTGACTCCAAGAAGAAAGGGAGTCTCTTCCCTATGAAGGTGAAGCCTTGTTTGGTGACTGCCTAGTTAATTTGATCTCGGCAGCTCCCGCAGGTAAGTCAACCTTCTTGCCCTATGTTCCCTCCCAACGGATGAAGACGCATCATTATCTGATGCAGTCATTTCGGCCCAATAGATATGCAAGAAGTTAAGATTCCCCTTTCTTTGCAGGTAGAGGAAGGAGAAGAGAGAAGAGGTCTGCATCCTCTTCAAGATCGCAGGAGCAGAGATCATCCTCTGCTTCTGCCAAATCCACTGCATGACGCTGGGGCTCTCTTGCAGGAGCCCGCACCAGTGGGGGCACGTCTAAAACTCTTCAGTCAGTTCTGGATTCATTCGGACATGGACTCGTGTGTTTTACAAATAGTGTCCCAAGGGTACAAACTGGGGTTTCAAGATGTTCCCCCTCACCGATTGTTCAAACATTAAGTTACTGTGCTATTCCTGGGTTATATAGCGCTGGGGTATGTGCTGGCATACTCTCTCTCTGTCTCTCCAAAGGGCCTTGTGGGGGAAATGTCTTCAGTAAAAGTATTCCCTGTGTGTGTGGTGTGTCGGTACGCGTGTGTCGACATGTCTGAGGAAGAAGGCTATATTAGAGAGGAGCGGGAGCAAATGAACGTGGTGTCTCCGCCGACACCTGATTGGATGGATATGTGGAATGTTTTAAATGCTAGTGTAAACTCATTGCACAAAAGATTAGACAAGGCAGAAGCTTTGGGACAGTCAGGGTCTCAACCAATGCCTAATCCTATGTCGCAGGGACTGTCAGGGTCTCATAAGCGCCCACTATCCAGATTGTTGACACAGATACCGACACGGATTCTGACTCCAGTGTCGATTACGATGATGCAAAGTTACAGCCAAAATTGGCAAAATACATTTGATATATGATTATGGCAATAAAAGATGTTTTGCACATCACAGAGGAGCCCCCTATCCCTGACAAGAGGGTACATATGTACAAGGGAAAGAAGCCTGAGGTAACCTTTCCCCCCTCACACGAGCTGAACGAGTTATGTGAAAAAGCTTGGGAATCTCCTGCAGATTTCCAAAAGGATTCCCCTTTCCCATCAACGGATAGGTTACGATGGGAATCCTCCCCTTGGGTGGACAAAGCATTAACACGCTTATCCAAGAAGGTAGCCCTCCCGTCCCAGGATACGGCTACCCTCAAAGAGTCTGCTGACCGCAAACAGGAGATTACCCTGAAGTCCATTTATACACATTCAGGTACCTTACTCAGACCGGCAATTGCGTCGGCCTGGGTGTGTAGTGCTGTAGCGGCATGGACGGATACCCTAGATAAGGCTACTATTTTATTGCCCCTGGGGCATATAAGAGATGCTGTCCTATATATGTGTGTATGCAAACTACAGGTGGTGCTGCAGGGCTCACACCCTTTTACTTGTCTTGTAGAGCAACTCTGGAGCTGTTACTGGGTCCAGCTGCTGCAAGAAATCAGCTTGAATGCTTCAGGGGCTTGGGCATGGCCAACATGAGCCCCACACTGATGGGGGTGTATAAAGCGATCTAGGGGTCATCCAAGCGCAACCCCACAAAGGCCGCCATGCCCTGCGTGACCATTTTCTCTTTTCATATGCAGACGAGGGTTGCAGCCAACTATGCCCATTGCTTGGATGACATCACCGTATGCAAATCCGTCTGCTGCAGACCTTTCCCCAGGAATGCTTGTACTAGTTGTTGCATATGGTTTGATGTTTGAGGGTGCTTCAGTATTAGGCAGCCTTCCGCCCTCTCATGTTCATCTGAAAATATGTGGTCTCCCTGCAGTTCCCTTGTGCTTCCTCAGTTGAATCTCCTTAACTTGACGGGTGTGTGCCCGAGCAGCCGCCCTCCACAGCCCTATCCCAGCACATGCTTTTCTTGCGTATGAGATCTCTTGATCATGAAGATAGTTCTCACAGGGTGAGGTTCATCCATTACATTTTAAAGTAGGAAGGTACAAATTACATATTCAAATTACATATATGTGCTGGATTCAAATGTTTTCCCCCCTTCCTTTCTCAATTGTGCCCATCAGCAGCTATTCTAATGTTGCTGCCAATGGGTGTGACACATTCATTTCTTCTGTGGGGTACACTGGACTCCACAAGGATTCACATTAGGGTGTAGAGTAGGATCTTGATCTGAGGCACCAACAGGCTCAAAGCTTTTGACTGTTCCCAAGATGCTCAGCGCCCCCTCCTCTATAACCTCGCTTCCATGAACAGGGAGCTCAGTTTGTAGTTGGTGCCTTCAGTAGCAGGCCACTTAAGAAAAGAGAAATGACACAACACAGTACTGCAACTTTATTCACATTATATCATGCAGTGGTGTCTCTTATTCTCATGACATCATATCATAGTACCACATTACTCCTAACAGTAATGCCCCTTATTCACATTACACCCCACCACATTCATCTTTATTTACATTAGACCACAGGTTCTCAAACTCAGTCCTCAGGACCCCACACAGTGCAGGTTTTGCAGGTCTCACAGAATCACAAGTGAAAAAATTAGCTCCACCTACTGTATGGACCTTCTAAAATGTGTCAGTTAGTAATGAATACATCTGTGCACTTGCTGGTTTACCTGCAAAACATGCACTGTGTGGGGTCCTGAGGACCAAGTTTGAGAACCACTGCATTAGACCATGCAGTAGTGCCCTTTCCTTATGTTACACCAGAAAATATTGTAGTACACCTTATACACATACAGTACAGTAATGCCACACATTAGTAATGCATTTCATATTTAAATTTTCTGATTTAATTTCATAGAGCCGCAGTCACTCACAGAATATAGGCATGTACTGTAGCATCTCATTTTATTCTGCAGAAGCTGATTATTCCCGTTTGGCTAGTTTGCCGCCTCTGTACAGTATATCACAATAGAAAAAAGTTATAGTGTCAGTGAAAAAAGCACCTCATGACAGATACTGTACACAAGCTCATGTCTAAATACTGTATACTGTAAGCAGTGACATTAAGGGGTACAGTACTGTATATGCAATTGCAGTCGAATTCCGGCAGGAATACGGAAAAAATGGACACGGGATCCCCCATCTTTTTAGAACCAGCACCGGGCTCTGCGCCTGGTCCTGGTGCAAAAAATAAGGGGGACAAAAAAAGCGTAGGGGTTCCCCATATTTTTTGAATCAGCACTGGGCTCCACTAGCTGGACAGATAATGCACAGCCGGGGGAGACTTTTATACCGGTCCCTGCGGCCATGGAATTAAATACCCAACTAGTCACACCTGGCCGGAGTACCCTGGAGGAGTGGGGGCCCCTTAAATCAAGGGGACCCCCCTCCAGCCACTCGATTATCTCTATCACCCCTGTGTATTGTAGCTAGGGGATTGTGACGCTCCTTCAGCATTGCCCCGTAGCCTGCAAAATCTGTGCTGTTATTTGCTCCATAGCTGAGTGCCTCCTATGAGCTAGGAGTCACAGGCGGTAGCCATTTCAATTGAGTCTGCCCTGCTATAGAATTGTACAGGTATGTGTACATTACCGTACGGTGCATAGAACCTTTACAGTAGAAACTCTCCTGCAGCTTTGGCCTGCTTTACTGTATGTACTGTAAAACTTGTGTTTTGTCAGTTTGCTATGCGACCGAGCCCGGTGTAACGTACAGTACTGTAATGTGCATAGACCTCGCTTACAGTATCTCTGTGTATTTTGGCTAGGGGATTGTGACGCTCCTTCAGCATCGCCCCGTAGCCTGCACAGCTTATGCCATTTCTCATTCCATACCCAACTGCTGCCTGCCACGAGGTGGGGGTTCAGGAGGTGGGGGTTCATGGGTAGTGGTCGTTTTGACAGTGTGCTATGCGATTGAGTCCGGTGTACCGTAATACTGTATGCAATCCTACAGTAGCTTATCCCTCCCCTGTGTATTTTGGCTAGGGGATTGTGACGCTCCTTCAGCATTGCCCCATAACCTGCACAAGGGTTCAGGGGCGGCGGCCATTTTGCCAGTGTGCTACAGTATGTCATCGAGTCCGGTGTACCATAATATGCATACTGTGTATTTTAGCTAGGGGATTGTGACGCTCCTTCAGCATTGCCCCATAGTCTGTACAATCTGGACTATTACTTGCTCCGTAGCCTAGGGCCTCTGTGGGGCAAGGAGTCATAGGTGGTAGCCATTTCTATTCAGTCTGCCCAGCTACAGAATTGTATGTGTACTGTGTACGGAGCATAGAACCTTAACCTGCATAGAACCTGCACATTATGGTACACCGGACTCGATCGCATAGAACCGCTCATGCAGCTACTGTATGCCCTGGTTTACAGTATGTGAATAAAAAAAATAATAAAGTGTCTGAAAAAAACTACAGTAACATGCATTCGTACTTAAGGAATCGAACCCTGGACTCTGAGTATAGGAAGCGAAACACTTCACCACTTCGCCGCAGACAAATGTATAAATCCGTTGGTTTTGATTATGCTGTAATGGCTACGGGATTAGGACGATAACATACTGTAGAAAATTCCTAATCTTGAGAGGCAATAGTGAACTTGTAACACACATCCATTTGCGACAGTGTACACTACTGGTTTTACAGTACTGTGTTTTGTCTGCGGGACTTGGACGCTCACATACAGTATTCATAAAGTATTGTAGATGGATCATATACTGTATGCTGTACTATTTGCGTCGGTGTCGTACTGTATATACAGTACTGTATTAAATAATGCAGCGTAATGAGTACAGTATTTACTGTATGCAGCGTAATGAGACGCCTTAGTAAAGTAGTCCTTATTATGTATGTCAGTATTGTATTTTACGGGAGACCACACGCATGCGCAGTGGTGATTGTAAAAAGCGACATCTGGTGGCTGATCGCAGGTATTACACGTAAAGGTAACGCCAAACGTCAAATGTCTGTCTCCGTGCGATTAGATAGCCTCTCTGTGGCTAGGCGCGCCTCGCTACGCCACAGTACGCTGCGTATGGTCGAACGGGACAAACGCCGCGGCCACTCAAGATAAAGGTGGCTACATCTGTAGAGGGTTGAATTCCACCTCGTTACCACCTCTTGCTTCAGATGATGGCAGGGCAGGTTCAGGAATGTTTGGTGGTGCTCCAGTCTTCGGCATGCGGTGGCTGAAGGCAGAAAGTGGCCCGCAATTCTTCGGGCCACCGACAGCATCTCTTGCACGACCCTGCCGTTTTTTAAATAATTCTGCACCACCAAGTTCAATGTATGTGCAAAACATGGGACGTGCTGGAATTTGCCCAGATGTAATGCACGCACAATATTGGTGGCGTTGTCCGATGTCACAAATCCCCAGGAGAGTTCAATTGGGGTAAGCCATTCTGCGATGATGTTCCTCAGTTTCCGTAAGAGGTTGTCAGCTGTGTGCCTCTTATGGAAAGCGGTGATACAAAGCGTAGCCTGCCTAGGAACGAGTTGGCAATTGCGAGATGCTGCTACTGGTGCCGCCGCTGCTGTTCTTGCTGCGGGAGGCAATACATCTACCCAGTGGGCTGTCACAGTCATATAGTCCTGAGTCTGCCCTGCTCCACTTAACCACAGACAAGTGGACATTGGGTACAACTGCATTTTTTAGGACACTGGTGACTCTTTTTCTGAGGTCTGTGTACATTTTCGGTATCGCCTGCCTAGAGAAATGGAACCTAGAGGGTATTTGGTACCGGGGACACAGTACCTCAATCAAGTCTCTAGTTGCCTCTAAATTAACGATGGATACCGGAACCACGTTTCTCACCACCCAGACCTGAGTTATCCGCTTTGCAGCAGGATGACTGCTGTGATATTTCATCTTCCTCGCAAAGGACTGTTGGACAGTCAATTGCTTACTGGAAGAAGTACAAGTGGTCTTCCGACTTCCCCTCTGGGATGACGATCGACTCCCAGCAGCAACAACAGCAGCGCCAGCAGCAGTAGGCGTTACACTCAAGGATGCATCGGAGGAATCCCAGGCAGGAGAGGACTCGTCAGAGTTGCCAGTGACATGGCCTGCAGGACTATTGGCTCTCCTGTCTAAGGAGGAAATTGACACTGAGGGAGTTGGTGGTGTGGTTTGCAGGAGCTTGGTTACAAGAGGAAGGGATTTAGTGGTTAGTGGACTGCTTCCGCTGTCATCCAAAGTTTTTGAACTTGTCACTGACTTATGATGAATGCGCTGCAGGTGACATATAAGGGAGGATGTTCCGAGGTGGTTAACGTCCTTATCCCTACTTATTACAGCTTGACAAAGGCAACACACGGCTTGACACCTGTTGTCCGCATTTGTGTACAGGATGCATACCTTCATGTCCCCATTTATCCACCTCATCAGGCGTAACTCAGATTTGCGGTACAGGACTGTCATTGCCAATTTCAGACGTTGCTGTTTGGTCTCTCCATGGCCCTGAGAATTTTCACCAAGGTAATGGCGGAAATGATGGTGCTCCTGTGCAAGCAAGGTGTCACAATTATCCCGTACTTGGGCGATCTCATAAAAGCGAGATCAAGAGAGCAGTTGCTGAACAGCGTATCACTTTCACTGAATGTGTTACAGCAACACGGCTGGATTCTCAATATCCCGAAGTCGCAGTTGATTCCTACTACTCGTCTGTCTTTCTTGGGCATGATTCTGGACACAGACCAGAAGAGGGTTTATCTCCTGATAGAAAAGGCCCAGGAACTCATGACTCTTGTCAGGAACCTATTGAAACCAAAACAGGTGTCAGTGCATCACTGCACTCGAGTCCTGGGAAAGATGGTGGCATCATACGAGGCCATTCCAATCGGCAGGTTCCATGCGAGGACTTTCCAATGGGACCTACTGGACAAGTGGTCCGGGTCACATTTACAGATGCACTGGTTGATCACCCTGTCCCCCAGGGTCAGGGTATCACTCTTGTGGTGGCTGCAGAGTGCTCACCTTCTCGAGGGACGCAGATTCAGCATTCAGGGCTGGATCCTGGTGACCACAGACGCAAGCCTCCAAGGTTGGGGAGCAGTCACACAGGGAAGAAATTTCCAAGGTCTTTGGTCAAGTCAAGAGACTTGTCTTCACATCAACATCCTGGAACTAAGGGCCATATACAATGCCCTACGTCAAGCGGAGACCTTACTTTGCGACCAACCGGTTCTGATCCAGTCAGACAACGTCACCGCAGTGGCTCATGTAAACCGCCAAGGCGGCACAAGAAGCAGAGTGGCGATGGCACAAGCCACCAGAATTCTTCGCTGGGTGGAGAATCACGCAAGCGCACTGTCAGCAGTGTTCATTCCGGGAGTGGACAACTGGGAAGCAGACATCCTCAGCAGACACGACCTACATCCGGGAGAGTGGGGACTTCATCAGGAAGTCTTTGCACAGATTACAAGTCGGTGGGAACTGCCACAGATAGACATGATGCCGTCCCGGCTCAACAAAAAGCTACAGAGGTATTGCGCAAGGTCAAGAGACCCTCAGGCAGTAGCTGTAGACGCCCTAGTGACACCGTGGGTGTTCCGGTCGGTCTATGTATTTCCTCCTCTTCCTCTCATACCCAAGGTGTTGAGGATAATAAGACAAAGAGGAGTGAGAACAATCCTCATTGTTCCAGATTGGCCACGGAGGACCAGGTATCCGGATCTGCAGGAAATGCTCACAGAAGATCTGTGGCCTCTCCCTCTAAGACAGGACCTGTTGCATCAGGGGCCCTGTCTGTTCCAAGACTTACCGCGGCTGCGTTTGACGGCATGGCGGTTGAATGCCGGATCCTAGCATTCCGGTTGAGGTCATCCCTACGCTGATAAAGGCTAGGAAGGATGTAACGTTAAAACATTACACCGTATATGGCGAAATTATGTTTCTTGGTGTGAGGCCAGGAATGCTCCTACGGAAGAATTCCATCTGGGCCGTTTCCTTCACTTCCTACAAACTGGAGTGAATTTGGGCCTAAAATTAGGCTCTATTAAGGTCCAGATTTCGGCCTTATCCATTTTCTTTCAAAAAGAATTGGCTTCTCTTCCAGAAGTTCAGACTTTTGTAAAAGGAGTGCTGCATATTCAGCCTCCTTTTGTGCCTCCGGTGGCACCTTAGGACCTTAACGTGGTGTTAAGTTTTCTAAAATTACACTGGTTTGAACCACTTAAAACAGTGGAGTTAAAATATCTCACATGGAAGGTGGTCATGTTATTAGCCTTGGCTTCGGCTAGGCGAGTGTCGGAATTAGCGGCTTTGTCACATAAAAGCCCATATTTGGTATTCCATGTGGATAGAGCGGAATTGCAGACCCGTCCTCAATTCCTACCAAAAGTGGTCTCATCTTTTCATATGAACCAACCTATTGTGGTGCCTGTGGCTACGCGTGACTTGGAGGATTCCGAGTTACTTGATGTGGTTAGGGCTTTGAAAATTTACGTGGCCAGGACGGCTAGAGTCAGGAAAACTGAAGCGCTGTTTGTCCTGTATGCAACCAACAAGATTGGTGCCCCTGCTTCAAAGCAGGCTATTGCTCGCCGGATTTGTAACACGATTCAGCAAGCGCATTCTATGGCTGGATTGCAGTTACTGAAATCGGTCAAGGCCCATTCCACGAGGAAAGTGGGCTCTTCTTGGGCGGCTGCCCGAGGGGTCTCGGCACTACAGCTGTGTCAAGCTGCTACTTGGTCGGGTTCACACACCTTTGCAAAATACTATAAGTTTGATACCCTGGCTGAGGAGGAACTCATGTTTGCTCAATCGGTGCTGCAGAGTCATCCGCACTCTCCCGCCCGTTTTGGAGCATTGGTATAATCCCCATGGTCCTTACGGAGTCCCCAGCATCCTCTAGGACGTTAGAGAAAATAAGATTTTAAACCTACTGGTAAATCTTTTTCTCGTAGTCCGTAGAGGATGCTGGGCGCCCGTCCCAAGTGCGGACTACTTCTGCAATACTTGTATATAGTTATTGCTTCAATAAGGGTTATGTTATAGTTGCATCGGTCCTGCACTGATGCTATGTTGTTTTTTCATACTGATAACTGGGTAGTTTATCACAAGTTATACGGTGTGATTGGTGTGGCTGGTATGAATCTTGCCCTGGATTAACAAAATCCTTTCCTCATACTGTCCGTCTCCTCTGGGCACAGTTTCTCTAACTGTGGCATAGAGGGAGGAGCCAGTGCACACCCAGAACTAAAGTCTTTCTTAAAGTGCCCATGTCTCCTGTGGAGCCCGTCTATCCCCATGGTCCTTACGGAGTCCCCAGCATCCTCTACGGACTACGAGAAAAAGATTTACCGGTAGGTTTAAAATCTTATTTTCTACTTTATTCTTTTCTATCCTAGTTTATTACGACCAACTCTCATCCAAGGAGTTTGATATTCTACTACCTGCATGCAATTTAAATTGCTTAAATTGTTTATATGGTTGATTTGTCCTTCACAATCCATAATCTGCAACTTGGATGTACTTGTGTCATTGAAAATCTTATAATAAAAATGTATATACAGATACTCAACCTGTATATTGAAAAAAAAAAAAAAGTTATAAGACATATGCATTCAATATTTGAAGAAACAAAATAAAATAAAGCTATCTATTGGGTTTCACTAACAAGCACATTGGAAGACTTGACTACTGTTAAAAGACATGCATTACATGGTATAGAGCCACAAACCACAATGTAGTAAAATAAAAACAAACTTACATGTGTATCAAACCTATGTGAGGCTTACATTGATAGTCCAAGATCAACACTCTATCAACTGTGCAAACTAGACTGCACATAAATGCCATAAAATTTATCTGAGATTTTAGTAAATAAGGCCCGTTGCTGTCCGGGTCACGCAGCCGTCACGGCCCGCCCCCATACGGTCCGGTCATGTCTGCGTTGTCCTGACTGTGCCCCCAAAATGGCGGCACAACGCCGCTGGCCCGACTCCTCCTGCCCAGTGACCGCCTCTGCCTGTCAATCAGGCAGAGGCGCTCACTGGGCAGAGATGCTGATCGCATCTCTGGCATGTGCCGGTGCACTGCGGCACCAGCACACACGCACTTCAGACCTGATCTCCTGTTGTGTGAATATGCACAGCAGGGATCAGGTCTGAATTAGGCCCTATATACAGCTGTCAGTAAGGCAGGGATGTGCTGCTGCCAGTGAGGCAGGGATGTGCTGCTGGTAGTGAAGCAGTGATGTGCTGCTGTCAGCGAAGCAGTGCTGTGCTGCTGTCAGCGAGACAGGGATGTGCTGCTGTCAGCGAGGCAGGGATGTGCTGCTGTCAGCGAAGCAGGGATGTGCTGCTGTCAGCGAAGCAGGGATATGCTGCTGTCAGCGAAGCAGGGATGTGCTGCTGTCAGCGAGGCAGGGATGTGCTGCTGTCAGCGAGGCAGGGATGTGCTGCTGTCAGCGAGGCAGGGATGTGCTGCTATAAGTGAGGTAGGGATGTGCTGCTGTCATTGAAGCAGGAATGTGCTGCTGCAGTGAGGCAGAGATATGCAGCCCACTATCTCCCTATCACCCCTGCCTGAGTCACACACTTTCCCTGTCACCCCTGCCTCAGTTACCCACTATCTCCCAGTCACCGCTGCCTCAGTCAACCACTATATCTGCGATCCCTGCCTCAGTCACCCACTATACCAGTCACCCCTGCTTTAGTCACCCACTGTCACCCTATCACCCCTGCTTCAGTCACCCACTATCCCTGTCAACCCTGCCTCAGTCACCCACTATCTCCCAGTCACCCCTGCCTCAGTCAGCCACTATCCCTGTCACCCCTGCCTCAGTCTCTTACTGTCCCTGTCACCCCTGCCACAGTCATCCACTATCTCCCTATCACCCCTGCCTTAGTCATTTATTATACCTGTCACCCACTTTCTTCCCATACTTACCCAACCCCTTCCTATCACCCCTCCCTCAGTAACCCACTATCTCCCTGTCACCCACTATCTCCCAGTCACCCCGGCCTCAGTCACCCACTATCTCCCACTCATACATGCTTCAGTCACCCACTATCTCCCAGTCATCCCTGCCTCAGTCACCTACTGACACCAGTGCAGACATTTCTGCTGCGGCCTCTCCACTCTCCAGCGTGAACGTCCTGACGACTGAGGAAATCCGCTTCCTAGTTGAGGACTCCTGGAATGAACACTGCCGATATTGCTGTCAGATGACTTTCTACCCAACGGAGGATTTTTGATACTTCCAGCTTTGCCATGCAGTTTCGAGTGCCGCCTTGATGATTTGTGTACACTACCGTGGTGGCGTTGTCAGATTGTACTTGAACAGCCCTGTTCTGTACTAGAGGCAGGGCCAGTGTCAATTAATTGAACACTGCCTGCAATTCCAGAATGTATATCAGGAGGAGAGATTCCTCCCTGGTCCACCGACCCTGGAGAAAGTGTTGCTCCAACACCATGGCCCAGCCCAAAAGACTGGCATCCATTGTCAGGAGGACACAGTTGGAGATCCAGAAGGGATGGCCCCTGCTCAACTGTTGGTCCTGTAGCCACCAGCTCAGTGTCAGACGAACCTCCGGAGTCAAGGAGATCATTTGAGACATCATCCGATGAGGCAGGCCGTCCCACTTGGAGAGGATTAACCTCTGCAGAGGGCGGTAATGAAATTGAGCGTACTCTACCATATCGAAAGCCGACACCATGAGGTCTAGTACTTGCATCGCCGTGTGTATCAACACTCTTGGGCGAGAGAGGACGATACTGTCCTGAATTTTCAGGACTTTCTCTGGAGACAGAAACAATTGTTGGCTGTGTGTGTCCAGCAGTGCCCCTAGGTGCACAATGTTCCGAGCAGGGACCAGCGAGGACTTTTTTCAGTTGAATAGCCACCCGTGGACTTTTAGGAATTGGACCGCCAGTTCCAGATAACTGTGGAGAACCTCTTGGGAGTTCACCAGGATCAGCAAGTCGTCCCGATTTGTCAGGATCCTGATTCTCTGATGGTGAAGGGTCGTCATCACGGCCATGACCTTGGTGAATATCCGAGGTGCCGTGGCCAAACCAGAAGGCAGGACTTGAAATCCAAAAACAAACCAGGCACAACACTGCTTAGCTTCCATCATCAGATGAGATTGGACCAGTGGCGTAACTACTGCCCCCGCAGTCCTCGTGGTGGCTTGGGGGCGAGGGGCTGCGGGGGCGCCACTGATTTACAGCAGACTGACATGCGGACGAGCGTCCGCATGTCAGTCTGCAGTCTCCTTCCCTCCGCCGCTTTTTGGAGGGACACGGAGGGCACACAGCGTGCCTCCCTGTGTCCCTCCTGCTGCATCATCTCCGGCGGCCGCGGGTCTAATAGGGGGAAGTGCCGTCCGTGAGCACTAATTGGCTCACGAACCGGCACTTCCCCCTATTAGACCCGCGGCCGCCGGAGATGATGCAGCAGGAGGGACACAGGAGAGACGAGCTGTGCCCTCCGTGTCCCTCCAAAAAGCGACGGCGGGGGGGGGGGTAAATATCTGGCACTGGGGGCATATATGGCACGGGGGGGGAGGAATATCTGGCACTGGGGCATTTCTGGCACTGGGGGGAATATCTGGCACTGGGGGCATATCTGGCACTGGGGGGGATATCTGGCACTGGGGCATATATGGCACTGGGGGGGAATATCTGGCACTGGGGGCATATATGGCACTGGGGGGGGGTATCTGGCACTGGGGGCATATATGGCACGGGGGGCATATATGGCACTGGGGGGAATATCTGGCACTGGGGGCATATATGGCACTGGGGGGGAATATCTGGCACTGGGGGCACATGTGTACCTGGCACATGGGGGGGACGACTATATTTGGCACTGGGGCATGTAAGTACCTGGCACCGTGGGGGAATATCTGGCACTGGGGACATATGTGGCACTGGGAGCACTGCCCTAGCAACAAAGACTACCTCCTAGCAACGAGCATGACACCCAGTGCATGAAACATCTGGCAACGAGCATGACACCCAGTGCATGAAACACCTGGCAACGAGCATGACACCCAGTGCATGAAACCCCTGGCAACGAGCATGACACCCTGAGCATGAAAACCCCTGGCACCGTGCATGGAACCAAGAGCATGAAACCCCTGGCAACGAGCATGACACCCAGTGCATGAAACCCCTGACAACGAGCAGGTAATTGAAAAGTAATTAGAAGCCTTACTGTAGACTTAATGTGTAATGGGCATTACGGTGTGTGGCATAATGTATCACGGACATTGCGGTGTGTGTCATAATGTGTCGCAGGCATTACGGTGTATGGTATACTATATCGCGGGCATTGTGATATGTGGTATAATGTCTCAGGGTCATTGCAGTGTGTGGCATAATGTATCACGGACATTGCGGTGTGTGTCATAATGTGTCAGGCATTACGGTGTGTGGTATAGTATATCACGGGCATTGTGGTATGTGGTATAATGTCTCAGGGTCATTGCAGTGTGGCATAATACATAACGGGCATTGCGATGTGTGGCATAGGGTATAACGGGCAGGGCATTGCGGTATGTGTCACAGGCATTACGGTGTATGGTATACTATATCACGGGCATTGTGGTATAATGTCTCAAGGTCATTGCAGTGTGTGGCATAATGTGTCACAGGCATTGTATGTGCTATAATGTATCGGGCATTGCAGTGTGTGGCATAATGTATCACGGACATTGCGGTGTGTGTCATAATGTGTCACAGACATTGTATGTGCTATAATGTATCAGGGGCATTGCAGTGTGTAGCATAATGTATAACGGGCATTGCGATTCCTGTCATAATGTGTCACAGGCATTACGGTGTGTGGCATAATGTGTCACAGACATTACGGTGTGTGGCATAATGTGTCGGGGGCATTACAGTGTGTGCATATTGTGTCGTGCATTATTGTGTGCGGCATAATGTCTAAGGGCCATTGCAGTATGTGGCATAATGTATACTGGGCATTACTATAAGGAGGAAAAATGACAAATAATGTAAGGGGCATGAATCAGGATTATTTTTCTTTCCTGTGGTGGCCAACGTATGGGCGTGCAGGTTGCAAAACTGGGGTATAAGGTAGTCTTTTCCTGCAATGCCACGCCCCTTTATGCGAAATCACGCCCACTCCAACAAAACCACGCCCCTTTTTTTGCCGCGCGCGCCTTAGGCGCGCGCATATTTATCCCTTTCTTGCTCCCAATTATGGAGCATGAAGGGGGGGGGGGGGGGGGCGCCGAAGAATTTTTTGGCTTGGGGGAGAAAAATTTCTAGTTACGCCACTGGATTGGACATATCCAGTGTGATGCGGCTGTAGATGATTTTTGCTGTTTCTAACTTCTACATCAATGAATAAGTTTCAAAATAGAATGCATCAAGAGAACGGTGTTGGTAGTATAAAACTACCTACAGCACCTGGTATTCCCAGGTGGTCTCACATCCAAGAACAAACCAGGCCTAAGATCAGGTGATATTGGGCATATACAGTGTGGTGTGGCTGTAGATGAGCTTAGTGGTTTCTGTTAGAGTTCTTCTACTTCTAACTACTCGTACATAAATGAATAAGCGGACGATTTATTAAACCTGAGAAACACCTACTGTATTTGCACCTGCCAGTGACAACCTAATCTACCACTCACGCCGAGCATCAGGAGGACTTTGGACGTATCTCCGGATAAGGCTCGTTTGGAACGGTAAATTAGCACCAGAGCCGGGAGGGTTACAAAGACGGAAACCTGAGGCGGAGTGGTAATTAAAACTTAACATGGCCATGTCTTATAAAAACTGTGACTATATCCATTAATCCTACTGCTTCACGATGAAATTGCTGTTAATCTGATCAGCGTCATTTAAAGTGGACAAAAAAGCTGCTAAATACTATACGTACTATATATGATTGAAAGCAAGCCCTATTCCATATATCATACATTATCTAACGTTATAACATCTATCCTAAGATTACCATCACCAAAGAAAGGAAACAGCAGTAAACTAAATGAAACTAAGTAACCAGACATTGGACTCAGCTGTTGCAGTTGTAGCAGTTAAGTGAAACACTGGGACTCATTGAAACTATTGTATCTCTTTCTGTACTAAGAGGGCTAGCTAAACCAATTTGTGGAGCAGAGCATTTTCTTATATATTATTAATTGATGTCAATGTGGTTTTAGTTTTTTTATATATGTAAATTTGTTGTCAAGGCAAGGGAAAGATATTTTTTTTTTTAATTAATCTATATCCTTGGTACTATAATAGTACTAGTGAAGAATTATCATTGAGATAATAGTTAATTAATAAATTTATAATAATAAATCTGCAAGCGCTATCTGTACTTCTTTTGTTTTGATTTATTAAACCTGGTGAAATGATAATTTGCATGGTGATAAAGTACCAGCCAATCAGCTCCTAATTGCCATGTCACAGGCTGGGTTTGAAAAATGACAGTTAGGAGCTGACTGGCTGGTACTTTATCACCTTGCACTTTATCAGTTCACCAGGCTTAATAGATCTGCCCCAATGTTTCAAAATGGAATGCATCAAGAGAACGGTGTTGGTATTGTAAAAATACACACAGCTCCTGGTATTTCCTGGTGGTCTCCCATCCAAGTACTAAAACCAGGACCAACACTGCTCAGCTTCCATGATCAGGAGAGATTGGGCAAATCCAGTGTGCTGTGGCTGTAGATGACCTCGTGGTTTCTGTTAGAGCTCTTCTACTTCTAACTTCTGGTACACAAAAGAATATGTGTAAAAATTAAATGTACAGTACCAAGAAAAGGGTGTTGGTAGTTTAAAAACACCTAAATAATCTGATAATACATGGATGGGAGACTGCTTGGTAGTAACAAAGTCCAATACTGCTTTGCTTCAAAGATCAAATGAGATTGGGCATATCCAGCGTGGTGTGGCTTTAGATAAGCTTTGTGGTTTCTGTTAGAGCTCTTCTACTTCTAACTACTGGTACATTAATGAATATGTATAAGGTTGTAGTTTATCCAATATCCCTTTACTACCTTACCCCCCCCCCCCCCTCCCCTCCCCTCCCCTCCTTATAGCTTCCTTTGTTCTCTCCTCCTCGTGTGTGCGTTATTTGTTTTCTCATACGTCCTAGAGGATGCTGGGATCACATTAAGAACCATGGGGTATAGACGGGATCCGCAGGAGACATGGGCACTTTAAGACTTTCAAAGGGTGTGAACTGTCTCCTCCCTCTATGCCCCTCCTCCAGACTCCAGTTTTAGAATTGTGCCCAGTGAGACTGGATGCACTACAGGGGAGCTCTACTGAGTTTCTCTGAAAAGACTTATGTTAGTTTTTCTTATTTTCAGGGAGGCTGCTGGCAACAGTCTCCCTGCTTCGTGGAACTTAGGGGAGAGAAGTATGACCAACTTCTAGTGAGTTCAATGGCTCTGCTTCTGGCTGACAGGACACCATTAGCTCCTGAGGGTGCTGATCGCTGGGTACGCCTAGATGCCCACTCCCGTAGCCTGCCATCACCCCCTTACAGAGCCAGAAGTCAGAAGACAGGCGAGTAGCAGAAGAACAGAAGACTTCTTCTCCAGTGACGGCATTCTGAGGTTCCACGCAGCGAGCGGAATGCTGTGCGCCATGCTTCCTCACAAACACAGGCACTGCAGGGTGCAGGGCATGTGGGTGGGTGGGGGGGGGGCACCCTGGGCAGCATAAATTCCTCACAAAAGGCTGGCAAAAGTGGACATTAGTGCCTGGGCACTGTCCTTACCCCGCCAGCGTAATTAATTATTTGTTTCTGAGCGGGACAGAAGCGTGCCATTACAGCGGCGGGGCTTCTTCCTCACCTCACCAGCACATCTATAGAGCGTTACAAGTCTATCACTATAGAGTTTATTATTTCCCAGACTGTGTACTTTTGGCGCTGGGTTGTGAGCTAAAAAATCCTCTCTGTCCCTCTGACAGATTTACTGTAGGTCTATCCCCCATAAGCCGATGTGTCTGTGGGTACTTGGTACATGTGTGTCAACATGTCGGTGGCTGAATGTTTTTCCCAAGAGGAAACTATATTAGGAATGCAGACATATGATGGTGGCCCTGTTGGCACCACCAATAACTGACTGGGTGAAAGTTTCAATAATATCAGAGTGAGGTTGGATAAATCTGTGTCCCAGACACAGACGTAGAGAATAGATGTGATGTTCATGGCTATGCTTCTTTTCCCTCAGGCCCGCAAAAATGTTACTACACACTGATACTGACTCGGATACTGATTCCTATGTCGACCATAATATTTCCTGATTAGATCCAATATTGGCAAGGAGCATTCAGTACATGATTGTGGATATTAAGGACATATTAACATCACTGAGGACCCTGCTGTTCCTGACAAAGGGGTCTATATGTATGTATATATAGATATATAATGAAAGCTGATGTAACGTTCCTCCATCTCTGTTTGAGAAAGTCTGGGCCAGCTCGACAAGATGGTTTCAAATCCCCAAAAGGTTTCCGATTGTTTATTCATTTCCTGCTGCGGACAGAATAAAGTGGGAGTCACCCCCTGTTCTGCACGGGGCCCTGTCACAAATCCAGCGGATCGTATGCAGGAAGCTACATTATTTCTAGTTATGTAACCACGGGTACATTACTTAGACCTGCCATTACATGCGCATGGGTGAGTAGTAGTATTCAAGAATTGGTCGAATACCTTGTCTTCCGATATAGATATCTTGGAGAGATGGGATACTCCTTACGTTGGATCATATCAAGGACACTGCAGCATACTTACGACTGCAAGGGATATAGGACACTTGAGTTCACGGGCCAATTTCATGGCAGTCTCGGATAGGAGGGCAGTGTGGATTCACCAAGGGAATGCTGATGCTGACTCCAAGAAGAAAGGGAGTCTCTTCCCTATGAAGGTGAAGCCTTGTTTGGCAACGGCCTAGTTAATTTGATCTCGGCAGCTCCCGCAGGTAAGTCAACCTTCTTGCCCTATGTTCCCTCTCAACGGATGAAGACGCATCATTGTCTAACGCAGTCATTTTGTCCCAATAGATATGCAAGAAGTTAAGATTCCCCTTTCTTTGCATTAGAGGAAGGAGAAGAGGTCTGTAGCCTCTTCAAGATCGCAGGAGCAGAGATCGTCCTCTGCTTCTGCCAAATCCACTGCATGACGCTGGGGCTCTCTTGCAGGAGCCCACACCAGTGGGGGCACGTCTAAAACACTTCAGTCAGTTCTGGATTAATTTGGACCTGGACTCGTGGGTTTTACAAATAGTGTCACAAGGGTACAAACTGGGGTTTCAAGACGTTCCCCCTCACCGATTGTTCAAATCGGCCTTAGTCAGCAGGGAGAAGGTTTTTATTCAAGCCTCTTCGTGCTCCCGAAGCCGGACGGCTCAGTCAGACCAATCTTAAATCTGAAATCCCTCAATTTCTACCTAAAGAAATTCAATTTCAAGATGGAATCTCTCAGGGTAGGGATCTCCAGTCCGGAGGAAGGAGATTTCATGGTTTTGGTAGACATAAGGTTGCCTAATTACATGTTCCCGTTTAGCCACTGCATCAAGCTACCTGAGGTTTGCAATTCAGGATTGTCATTACCAATTTCAGACGTTGCCGTTTGGTCTGTCCACGGCTCCGAGGATTTTCACCAGGGTGATGGTGGAAATGATGGTTCTCCTTCACAAGCAAGGAGTCACAATTATGCCGTACTTGGATGATCTCCTGATAAAGGCGAGATCCAGGGACCAGTTGGTGCAAAACATCTACTCTCCCTGACAGTTCTTCAACAACATGGTTGGCTCCTAAACTTGCCAAAATCGCAGTTGGTCCCAATGACGCGGTTGTTGTTTCTGGGAGTCATACTGGACACAGAAGAGGCTTTCTTCCAGTGGAAAGGCTATGGAGTTCCAGAGTCTGGTCAAACAAATTCTGAAACCAGCAAGAGTGTTAATCCATCAATGCATTCTGTTGCTGGGGAAGATGGTTGCGGCCTACGAGGCCATTCAGTTTGGCAGGTTCCATGCCAGAGTGTTCCAGTGGGACCTGTTGGACAAGTGGTCCGGATCCCACCTACACATGCACTGGAGGATAATCCTGTCTTCCAAGACCAGAATCTTACTCCATTGGTGGCTGCACAGTTCTCACCTCCTAGAGGGGCGATGGTTCGGGATCCAGGACTGGATCCTAGGGACCATGGATGCAACCCTCCGAGGCTGGGGAGCAGTCACACAGGGGGAAAACATCCAAGGAAGATGGTCAAGTCAGGAAAGTTTTCTCCACATAAATGTTCTGGAGTTAAGGGCCATTTAATAACTGCAGACACAGTACGCACTGGGACGGGTGCCCAGCATCCTCTACGGACTAAGAGAAAAGGATTTACCGGTAGGTATTAAAATCCTATTTTCTCTAACGTCCTAGAGTATGCTGGGGACTCCGTAAGGACCATGGGGATAGATAGGCTCCGCAGGAGACATGGGTACTTTAAGAAAGACTTTAGTTCTGGGTGTGCACTGGCTCCTCCCTCTATGCCCCTCCTCCAGACCTCAGTTTGATACTGTGCCCAGTGGAGACTGGGTACTTTTAAGTTATTGTACTTTAAGTAAAAATAAAAGAGGCAAAATATCAATCCCAGTTTTGGATTACTTTAATTAACAAAAAAAAATGCATATAGCAGAGGATAGTTTCAATCTGCCTACCTCTGGGTTATGGGCCCAGCATGCTTCCATTGCTGTACTCTGCTGCACATGTAAGTGCAAGAGATCCTGAAGCACTCACTCATCATGGGAAACTACCAATGTGTTTCTTCGTTGGTTGATGGAAGAAACATCTTACAAAAACTCTCCAGATTATTGACTTTTTAAAGTTTTTCTAGGAAACGTTTTAGATGAATGCTTATTAGCCTTTGTCAGTATTTACTTCTGCAAAGTGTCTCAGTGGCGCAATCAGTTAGTGTGTACGGCTACTAACCAAAAGGTTGGTGGTTCAATCACACCCAGGGATGTAATTGACCTTGTGATCAGATTTTGGTGATCTTTAAGTAGACAAGTCAAAATTTCACACCCCCTGTTATGGTGTACTGGTACTGGCCTTCTCTGATGTAATCAGAGTTAGATTTGATTCAGTGATTTTATAAAAACAGCTAGGAAGCACAATTTAGCAGTGGGTTGCAGAGAAAAAGAAATATGCTGGCAAAAAAATCCAATTGAGTGATTAAACAGCTCTTCATTTTCTGGCTTTATTTTTATGCTAACAAATTTGTTCTCTGAAAAGTGTCCACAAAGCCAAGTCTCTGATTAACACCTTTGTAGGGATGGTTTTTCACCTATTACTAAATTAAACTTGCTTCATTGGAAAGGCAGCAAGATGCATCCTCATTTCAATGTCTACTGAAATAATACAGGTTGACACCAGGAAACATTAACGCCACTGCATCCTTGCTGCTTTCTCATGTGGAAGTCTGTTTAATGTGAAAACAAGGTGATATCTAATTAGCACACAGGTAAGGAATTAAGAAAATCTTTATTTAAGGGTGAAGATGTTTCTCACAAAATCGTTGCCCCAATGCATCATTGAAATTCAAGCTGGAAAGATGATTTTAATATAACACTTGTACATTTTGCATTGCTCTTCTGGTGACAATGTAGTTTGTTTTTGTCAATTACCATTTTAATAATAGGGTAAAGAAAATTAAGTGGATTTTTGAAAGAAAACAATACTGTCAATATACTATTAAAACAAATTAAAATGGTAAAAGTTATTGTACTTTAAGTAAAAATAAAAGAGCAAAAATATCAATCCCAGTTTTGGATTACTTTAATTAACAAAAAAAATGCATGTAGCAAAGGATAGTTTCAATCTGCCTACCTCTGGGTTATGGGCCCAGCATGCTTCCATTGCAGTACTCTGCTGCACATGTAAGTGCAAGAGATCCTGAAGCACTCACTCATCATGGGAAAGTACCAATGTGTTTCTTCGTTGGTTGATGGAAGAAACATCTTACAAAAACTCTCCAGATTATTGACTTTTTAAAGTTTTTCTAGGAAACGTTTTAGATGAATGCTTATTAGCCTTTGTCAGTATTTACTTCTGCAAAGTGTCTCTGTGGCGCAATCAGTTAGTGTGTATGGCTACTAACCAAAAGGTTGGTGGTTCAATCACACCCAGGGACGTAATTGACCTTGTGATCAGATTTTGGTGATCTTTAAGTAGACAAGTCAAAATTTCAAACCCCCTCTTATTGTGTAGGGTACCTGGCCTTCTCTGATGTAATCAGAGTTAGATTTGATTCAGTGATTTTATAAAAAAACAGCTAGGAAGCACAATTTAGCAGTGGGTTGCAGATAAAAAAAATATGCTTGCAAAAAAATACAATTGAGTGATTAAACAGCTCTTCATTTTCTATCTTTATTTTTATGCTAACAAATTTGTTCTCTGAAAAGTGTCCACAAAGCCAAGTCTCTGATTAATACCTTTGTAGGGATGGTTTTTCACCTATTACTAAATTAAACTTGCTTCATTGGAAAGGCAGCAAGATGCATCCTCATTTCAATGTCTACTGAAATAATACAGGTTGACACCAGGAAACATTAACGCCACTGCATCCTTGCTGCTTTCTCATGTGGAAGTCTGTTTAATGTGAAAACAAGGTGATATCTACTTAGCACACAGGTAAGGAATTAAGAAAATCTTTATTTAAGGGTGAAGATGTTTCTCACAAAATCGTTGCCCCAATGCATCATTGAAATTCAAGCTGGAAAGATGATTTTAATATATCACTTGTACATTTTGTATTGCTCTTCTGGTGACAATGTAGTTTGTTTTTGTCAATTACCATTTTAATAATAGGGTAAAGAAAATTAAGTGGATTTTTGAAAGAAAACAATACTGTCAATATACTATCAAAACAAATTAAAATGGTAAAAGTTATTGTACTTTAAGTAAAAATAAAAGAGCCAAAATATCAATCCCAGTTTTGGATTACTTTAATTAACAAAAAAAATGCATATAGCAAAGGATAGTTTCAATCTGCCTACCTCTGGATTATGGGCCCAGCATGCTTCCATTGCAGTACTCTGCTGCACATGTAAGTGCAAGAGATCCTGAAGCACTCACTCATCATGGGAAAGTACCAATGTGTTTCTTCATTGGTTGATGGAAGAAACATCTTACAAAAACTCTCCAGATTATTGACTTTTTAAAGTTTTTCTAGGAAACGTTCTAGATGAATGCTTATTAGCCTTTGTCAGTATGTACTTTTTGCAAAGTGTCTCTGTGGCGCAATCGGTTAGTGTGTTCGGCTATTAACCAAAAGGTTGGTGGTTCAATCCCACCCAGGGATGTAATTGACCTTGTGATCGGATTTTGGTGATATTTAAGTAGACAAGTAAAAATTTCAAACCCCCTCTTATTGTGTAGGGTACCTAGCCTTCTCTGATGTAATCAGAGTTAGATTTGATTCAGTGATTTTATAAAAACAGCTAGGAAGCACAATTTAGCAGTGGGTTGCAGAGAAAAAGAAATATGCTGGCAAAAAAATCCAATTGAGTGATTAAACAGCTCTTCATTTCTGGCTTTATTTTTATGCTAACAAATTTGTTCTCTGAAAAGTGTCCACAAAGCCAAGTCTCTGATTAACACCTTTGTAGGGATGGTTTTTCACATATTACTAAATTAAACTTGCTTCATTGGAAAGGCAGCAAGATGCATCCTCATTTCAATGTCTACTGAAATAATACAAGTTGACACCAGGAAACATTAACGCCACTGCATCCTTGCTGCTTTCTCATGTGGAAGTCTGTTTAATGTGAAAACAAGGTGATATCTAATTAGCACATAAGTAAGGAATTAAGAAAATCTTTATTTAAGGGTGAAGATGTTTCTCACAAAATCGTTGCCCCAATGCATCATTGAAATTCAAGCTGGAAAGATGATTTTAATATATCACTTGTACATTTTGTATTGCTCTTCTGGTGACAATGTAGTTTGTTTTTGTCAATTACCATTTTAATAATAGGGTAAAGAAAATGAAGTGGATTTTTGAAAGAAAACAATACTGTCAAAATACTATTAAAACAAATTAAAATGGTAAAAGTTATTGTACTTTAAGTAAAAATAAAAGAGCCAAAATATCAATCCCAGTTTTGGATTACTTTAATTAACAAAAAAAAATGCATATAGCAGAGGATAGTTTCAATCTGCCTACCTCTGGGTTATGGGCCCAGCATGCTTCCATTGCTATACTCTGCTGCACATGTAAGTGCAAGAGATCCTGAAGCACTCACTCATCATGGGAAAGTACCAATGTGTTTCTTCGTTGGTTGATGGAAGAAACATCTTACAAAAACTCTCCAGATTATTGACTTTTTAAAGTTTTTCTAGGAAACGTTTTAGATGAATGCTTATTAGCCTTTGTCAGTATTTACTTCTGCAAAGTGTCTCTGTGGCGCAATCAGTTAGTGTGTATGGCTACTAACCAAAAGGTTGGTGGTTCAATCACACCCAGGGACGTAATTGACCTTGTGATCAGATTTTGGTGATCTTTAAGTAGACAAGTCAAAATTTCAAACCCCCTGTTATGGTGTAGGGTACCTGGCCTTCTCTGATGTAATTAGATTTGATTCAGTGATTTTATAAAAACAGCTAGGAAGCACAATTTAGCAGTGGGTTGCAGAGAAAAAGAAATATGCTGGCAAAAAAATCCAATTGAGTGATTAAACAGCTCTTCATTTTCTGGCTTTATTTTTATGCTAACAAATTTGTTCTCTGAAAAGTGTCCACAAAGCCAAGTCTCTGATTAACACCTTTGTAGGGATGGTTTTTTACCTATTACTAAATTAAACTTGCTTCATTGGAAAGGCAGCAAGATGCATCCTCATTTCAATGTCTACTGAAATAATACAGGTTGACACCAGGAAACATTAACGCCACAGCATCCTTGCTGCTTTCTCATGTGGAAGTCTGTTTAATGTGAAAACAAGGTGATATCTAATTAGCACACAGGTAAGGAATTAAGAAAATCTTTATTTAAGGGTGAAGATGTTTCTCACAAAATCGTTGCCCCAATGCATCATTGAAATTCAAGCTGGAAAGATGATTTTAATATATCACTTGTACATTTTGTATTGCTCTTCTGGTGACAATGTAGTTTGTTTCTGTCAATTACCATTTTAATAATAGGGTAAAGAAAATGAAGTGGATTTTTGAAAGAAAACAATACTGTCAAAATACTATTAAAACAAATTAAAATGGTAAAAGTTATTGTACTTTAAGTAAAAATAAAAGAGCCAAAATATCAATCCCAGTTTTGGATTACTTTAATTAACAAAAAAAAATGCATATAGCAGAGGATAGTTTCAATCTGCCTACCTCTGGGTTATGGGCCCAGCATGCTTCCATTGCTGTACTCTGCTGCACATGTAAGTGCAAGAAATCCTGATGCACTCACTCATCATGGGAAAGTACCAATGTGTTTCTTCGTTGGTTGATAGAAGAAACATCTTACAAAAACTCTCCAGATTATTGACTTTTTTAAGTTTTTCTAGGAAACGTTTTAGATGAATGCTTATTAGCATTTGTCAGTATGTACTTTTGCAAAGTGTCTCTGTGGCGCAATCAGTTAGTGTGTACGGCTATTAACCAAAATGTTGGTGGTTCAATCCCACCCAGGGACGTAATTGACCTTGTTATCAGATTTTGGTGATCTTTAAGTAGACAAGTCAAATTTCATACCCCCTGTTATTGTGTAGGGTACCTGGCCTTCTCTGATGTAATCAGAGTTAGATTTGATTCAGTGATTTTATAAAAACATCTAGGAAGCACAATTTAGCAGTGGGTTGCAGAGAAAAAGAAATATGCTGGCAAAAAAATCAAATTGCGTGATTAAACAGCTCTTCATTTTCTGGCTTTATTTTTATGCTAACAAATTTGTTCTCTGAAAATTGTCCACAAAGCCAAGTCTTTGATTAACACCTTTGTAGGGATGGTTTTTCACCTATTACTAAATTAAACTTGCTTCATTGGAAAGGCAGCAAGATGCATCCTCATTTCAATGTCTACTGAAATAATACAGGTTGAAACCAGGAAACATTAACGCCACTGCATCCTTGCTGCTTTCTCATGTGGAAGTCTGTTTAATGTGAAAACAAGGTGATATCTAATTAGCACACAGGTAAGGAATTACGAAAATCTTTATTTAAGGGTGAAGATGTTTCTCACAAAATTGTTGCCCCAATGCATCATTGAAATTCAAGCTGGAAAGATGATTTTAATATATCACTTGTACATTTTGTATTTCTCTTCTGGTGACAATGTAGTTTTTTTGGTCAATTACCATTTTAATAATAGGGTAAAGAAAATTAAGTGGATTTTTAAAAGAAAACTATACTGTCAATATACTATTAAAACAAATTAAAATGGTAAAAGTTATTGTACTTTAAGTAAAAATAAAAGAGCAAAAATATCAATCCCAGTTTTGATTACTTAAATTAACAAAAAAAAATGCATATAGCAAAGGATAGTTTCAATCTGCCTACCTCTGGGTTATGGGTCCAGCATGCTTCCATTGCAGTACTCTGCTGCACATGTAAGTGCAAGAGATCCTGAAGCACTCACTCATCATGGGAAAGTACCAATGTGTTTATTCGTTGGTTGATGGAAGAAACATCTTACAAAAACTCTCCAGATTATTGATTTTTTAATGTTTTTCTAGGAAACGTTCTAGATGTATGCTTATTAGCCTTTGTCAGTATGTACTTTTTGCAAAGTGTCTCTGTGGCGCAATCGGTTAGTGTGTTCGGCTATTAACCAAAAGGTTGGTGGTTCAATCCCACCCAGGGACGTAATTGACCTTGTGATCAGATTTTGGTGATATTTAAGTAGACAAGTCAAAATTTCAAACCCCCTCTTATTGTGTAGGGTACCTGGCCTTCTCTGATGTAATCAGAGTTAGATTTGATTCAGTGATTTTATAAAAAACAGCTAGGAAGCACAATTTAGCAGTGGGTTGCAGAGAAAAAAAATATGCTGGCAGAAAAATCCAATTGAGTGATTAAACAGCTCTTCATTTTCTGGCTTTATTTTTATGCTAACAAATTTGTTCTCTGAAAAGTGTCCACAAAGCCAAGTCTCTGATTAACACCTTTGTAAGGATGGTTTTTCACCTATTACTAAATTAAACTTGCTTCATTGGAAAGGCAGCAAGATGCATCCTCATTTCAATGTCTACTGAAATAATACAAGTTGACACCAGGAAACATTAACGCCACTGCATCCTTTCTGCTTTCTCATGTGGAAGTCTGTTTAATGTGAAAAACAAGGTGATATCTAATTAGCACACAGGTAAGGAATTAAGAAAATCTTTATTTAAGGGTGAAGATGTTTCTCACAAAATTGTTGACCTAATGCATCATTGAAATTCAAGCTGGAAAGATGAATTTAATATATCACTTGTACATTTTGTATTGCTCTTCTGGTGACAATGTAGTTTGTTTTTGTCAATTACCATTTTAATAATAGGGTAAAGAAAATTAAGTGGATTTTTGAAAGAAAACAATACTGTCAATATACTATTAAAACAAATTAAAATGGTAAAAGTTATTGTACTTTAAGTAAAAATAAAAGAGACAAAATATCAATCCCAGTTTTGGATTACTTTAATTAACAAAAAAAAATGCATATAGCAGAGGATAGTTTCAATCTGCCTACCTCTGGGTTATGGGCCCAGCATGCTTCCATTGCAGTACTCTGCTGCACATGTAAGTGCAAGAGATCCTGAAGCACTCACTCATCATGGGAAAGTACCAATGTGTTTCTTCGTTGGTTGATGGAAGAAACATCTTACAAAAACTCTCCAGATTATTGACTTTTTAAAGTTTTGCTAGGAAACGTTTTAGATGAATGCTTATTAGCCTTTGTCAGTATGGACTTTTGCAAAGTGTCTCTGTGGCGCAATCAGTTAGTATGTACGGCTATTAACCAAAAGGTTGGTGGTTCAATCCCACCCAGGGACCTAATTGACCTTGTTATCAGATTTTGGTGATCTTTAAGTAGACAAGTCAAATTTCAAACCCCCTGTTATGGTGTAGGGTACCTGGCCTTCGCTGATGTAATCAGAGTTAGATTTGATTCAGTGATTTTATAAAAACATCTAGGAAGCACAATTTAGCAGTGGGTTGCAGAGAAAAAGAAATATGCTGGCAAAAAAACCAAATTGCGTGATTAAACAGCTCTTAATTTTCTTGCTTTATTTTTATGCTAACAAATTTGTTCTCTGAAAAGTGTCCACAAAGCCAAGTCTCTGATTAACACCTTTGTAGGGATGGCTTTTCACCTATTACTAAATTAAACTTGCTTCATTGGAAAGGCAGCAAGATGCATCCTCATTTCAATGTCTACTGAAATAATACAGGTTGACACCAGGAAACATTAACGCCACTGCATCCTTGCTGCTTTCTCATGTGGAAGTCTGTTTAATGTGAAAACAAGGTGATATCTAATTAGCACACAGGTAAGGAATTACGAAAATCTTTATTTAAGGGTGAAGATGTTTCTCACAAAATTGTTGCCCCAATGCATCATTGAAATTCAAGCTGGAAAGATGATTTTAATATATCACTTGTACATTTTGTATTGCTCTTCTGGTGACAATGTAGTTTGTTTTTGTCAATTACCATTTTAATAACAGGGTAAAGAAAATTAAGTGGATTTTTGAAAGAAAACTATACTGTCAATATACTATTAAAACAAATTAAAATGGTAAAAGTTATTGTACTTTAAGTAAAAATAAAAGAGACAAAATATCAATCCCAGTTTTGGATTACTTTAATTAACAAAAAAAAATGCATATAGCAGAGGATAGTTTCAATCTGCCTACCTCTGGGTTATGGGCCCTGCATGCTTCCATTGCTGTACTCTGCTGCACATGTAAGTGCCAGAGATCCTGAAGCACTCACTCATCATGGGAAAGTACCAATGTGTTTCTTCGTTGGTTGATAGAAGAAACATCTTACAAAAACGCTCCAGATTATTGACTTTTTTAAGTTTTTCTAGGAAACGTTTTAGATGAATGCTTATTAGCCTTTGTCAGTATGTACTTTTGCAAAGTGTCTCTGTGGCGCAATCAGTTAGTATGTACGGCTATTAACCAAAAGTTTGGTGGTTCAATTCCACCTAGGGACCTAATTGACCTTGTTATCAGATTTTGGTGATCTTTAAGTAGACAAGTCAAAATTTCAAACCCCCTGTTATGGTGTAGGGTACCTGGCCTTCTCTGATGTAATCAGAGTTAGATTTGATTCAGTGATTTTATAAAAACAGCTAGGAAGCACAATTTAGCAGTGGGTTGCAGAGAAAAAAAATATGCTGGCAGAAAAATCCAATTGAGTGATTAAACAGCTCTTTATTTTCTGGCTTTATTTTTATGCTAACAAATTTGTTCTCTGAAAAGTGTCCACAAAGCCAAGTCTCTGATTAACACCTTTGTAAGGATGGTTTTTCACCTATTACTAAATTAAACTTGCTTCATTGGAAAGGCAGCAAGATGCATCCTTATTTCAATGTCTACTGAAATAATACAGGTTGACACCAGGAAACATTAACGCCACTGCATCCTTGCTGCTTTCTCATGTGGAAGTCTGTTTAATGTGAAAACAAGGTGATATCTAATTAGCACACAGGTAAGGAATTAAGAAAATCTTTATTTAAGGGTGAAGATGTTTCTCACAAAATCGTTGCCCCAATGCATCATTGAAATTCAAGCTGGAAAGATGATTTTAATATATCACTTGTACATTTTGTATTGCTCTTCTGGTGACAATGTAGTTTGTTTTTGTCAATTACCATTTTAATAATAGGGTAAAGAAAATTAAGTGGATTTTTGAAAGAAAACAATACTGTCAATATACTATTAAAACAAATTAAAATGGTAAAAGTTATTGTACTTTAAGTAAAAATAAAAGAGCCAAAATATCAATCCCAGTTTTGGATTACCTTAATTAACAAACAAAAAAATGCATATAGCAGAGGATAGTTTCAATCTGCCTACCTCTGGGTTATGGGCCCAGCATGCTTCCATTGCTGTACTCTGCTGCACATATAAGTGCAAGAGATCCTGAAGCACTCAATCATCATGGGAAAGTACCAATGTGTTTCTTCGTTGGTTGATAGAAGAAACATCTTACAAAAACTCACCAGATTATTGACTTTTTTAAGTTTTTCTAGGAAACGTTTTAGATGAATGCTTATTAGCATTTGTCAGTATGTACTTTTGCAAAGTGTCTCTGTGGCGCAATCAGTTAGTGTGTACGGCTATTAACCATAAGGTTGGTGGTTCAATCCCACCCAGGGACCTAATTGACCTTGTTATCAGATTTTGGTGATCTTTAAGTAGACAAGTCAAAATTTCAAACCCCCTGTTATGGTGTAGGGTACCTGGCCTTCTCTGATGTAATCAGAGTTAGATTTGATTCAGTGATTTTATAAAAACAGCTAGGAAGCACAATTTAGCAGTGGGTTGCAGAGAAAAAAAATATGCTGGCAGAAAAATCCAATTGAGTGATTAAACAGCTCTTCATTTTCTGGCTTTATTTTTATGCTAACAAATTTGTTCTCTGAAAAGTGTCCACAAAGCCAAGTCTCTGATTAACACCTTTGTAAGGATGGTTTTTCACCTATTACTAAATTAAACTTGCTTCATTGGAAAGGCAGCAAGATGCATCCTCATTTCAATGGTAAGTCAACCTTCTTGCCCTATGTTCCCTCTCAACGGATGAAGACGCATCATTATCTACCGCAGTCATTTTGGCCCAATAGATATGCAAGAAGTTAAGATTCCCCTTTCTTTGCAGGTAGAGGAAGGAAAAGGAAGAGGTCTGTAGCCTCTTCAAGATCGCAGGACCAGAGATTGTCCTCTGCTTCTGCCAAATCCACTGCATGACACTGGGGCTTTCTTGCAGGAGCCCACACCAGTGGGGGCACGTCTAAAACTCTTCAGTCAGTTCTGGATTCATTCGGACCTGGACTCGTGGGTTTTACAAATAGTGTCCCAAGGGTACAAACTGGGGTTTCAAGACGTTCCCCCTCACCGATTGTTCAAATTGGCCTTAGTCAGCAGGGAGAAGGTTTTTATTCAAGCCTCTTCGTGGTCCCGAAGCCGGACGGCTCAGTCAGACCAATCTTAAATCTGAAATCCCTCAATTTCTTCCTAAAGAAATTCAATTTCAAGATGGAATTTCTCAGGGCAGTGATCTCCAGTCCGGAGGACGGAGATTTCATGGTTTTGGTAGACATAAAGGATGCCTACTTACATGTTCCCATTTAGCCACTGCCTCAAGCTACCTAAGGTTTGCAATTCAGGATTGTCATTACCAATTTCAGACATTGCCGTTTGGTCTGTCCACGGCTCCGAGGATTTTCACCAGGGTGATGGCGGAAATTATGGTTCTCCTTCGCAAGCAAGGAGTCACAATTATCCCGTACTTGGATGATCTCCTGATAAAGGCGAGATCCAGGGACCAGTTGGTGCAAAACATTGCACTCTCCCTGACAGTTCTTCAACAACATGGTTGGCTCCTAAACTTGCCAAAATCGCAGTTGGTCCCAATGACGCGGTTGTTGTTTTTGGGAGTCATACTGTTAGGCGCCGGGGTCCGCTTGATGGTCTGCGCTGCCCGGCGCCTAGCAACTAGAGACGCCGTGCACGTACAGCCGCCGGCTCCCTAGCAACGCTAGACGCCGGGCGCGCTGAGCCGCACGGACCCTAGCAACGGGGACGCCACTGGCGGACCGCGTTCCCCGTTGCTAGGCTTTAGGAAATTAAGATATTCACCTGCTCTCTGGCCGTGCAGCAAGGCAGCTGCACGGCATTTATTCTAATCAGCCTTTAGCAGCTGATTGGAGGACTCCTTGTTAAATACACTCCCAGGGCTTCTCACAGACGCCGGTAATAGCTTCCTGCATGCTGCCTTTGTTTGCTGAGAGTCTGTTTCCAGTCCTGCTGTATCCGGTCATTCCAGTCCGCAGAAGTCCGGTATTCGGGAGTTGTCATCTCATCCCAAGAGGTCGTTTGGTTCCCTGGAGTCCTGACTGATCACCGTTTTATATCCAGTGGTGTTCGTGAGTTGCGGCTCTGCCGTGTGTTGCGGCTCAGCCGCTTTACCTTTTATATTTTGTGTTTGGAGCATTTGCGGAGGGTTCCGCTTCCACAAGTCCTCTCTGGTACTTGGCGGTGCCGGGTAGGAGAATTGGACAAGTGGATATTTTGGTTGTCCTTTTTCCTGGCGGTTTCTCCGCACATATTATAGTTTTGAGTTTGCTTAGCCCCTGGCCTGGTTGTTTATTTAGAGGGCCCCTTGTTATCACCCTGTCTCGGGTTTCCCTTTGTCTCTCATTAAGACCGGGGGGCATCGAAGTTGGGCAGACATAATCCGCCCTTCAAACGCGGCTGCCAAGGGCTCAAGAAACCATAGTCTCGCAGGGGATTTCTGACAACACGGGTGAGACAACAGAGTTAGGGCGCCAGGGGCTATTTTCCTGTCCTGCTCCCTTCCCCAGCATTCCGTTCCAGTGCTCCAGTCCTTGCCATAAGATCTTCTCTGACCAGAGTGCTGGAATCATAACATTATTACCGGCCATACCAAAACTTAAAATTAAACGGGGTTTAATTTTTTCTCATTCAGTTTTGTGAGAGTTTATCGGCCTCATGAATCCAACAGGTTTAGGGCCAAATTCTGGTCAGCTCTTAGTCAGCCAGATTCAAGAACTTACTCAGATGGTTCAGGATCTTTCTCTTCGGGTGAAGTCGCAGGAAGATCTTTTGCGAGCTTCCCCAAGGGTAGTCCCTGAACCAAAGATGCATTTGCCTGACCGTTTTTCTGGTGATAGAAAAGAGTTTTTTAATTTTAAAGAATCCTGTAAACTTTATTTTCGTTTAAGACCGACTTCCTCGGGTACTGAATCTCAGCGGGTCGGGTTTATTATTTCTTTGCTCCAGGGGGATCCTCAGACCTGGGCATTTGGTTTAAGAGCAGAGGATCCGGCATTGTTGTCAGTTGACGCTTTTTTTGAGTCTTTAGGGCTCTTGTATGATGACCCTGATAGAGAGGCGTCCGCTGAAAGTCAGTTGCGCGCTCTCAGACAGGGTAGAAATCCTGCAGAGGTTTATTGTACGGAGTTTCGCCGTTGGTCGAACGACTGTGGCTGGAATGACCCAGCCCTGCGCAGTCAGTTTCGCCTCGGCTTATCAGAGTCTATAAAAGACAGTCTCCGTCAGTACCCCGCTCCTGAGACTCTCGATAAACTCATGGAGCTTTCTATTAAGATTGATCGTCGTCTCAGAGAGCGGAGGGCTGAAAAAGGAGCACCTGTAAGGTCAAGTCCGTGTGTATATTCCATTCCTGAAGACGTAGAGGAGACCATGCAGATGGGTCTCTCCCGGCTGTCTCCTGAAGAAAGAGCCAGAAGGCAAAATTCTGGTCTTTGTCTGTACTGTGGGGGTAAGGGACATTTTGCTCGTAATTGTCCGAACAAGTCGGGAAACGCTTTGACCAGGTGAATTGTGAGGGGGTTCACCTAGGTCTGCAGCTTATCTCCTCGAATAACTCCCTTTTAGTCCCAGTTAAAGTTTCCTTTGGCAGCCTCAGTTCTTCGGTGTCGGCTTTTGTTGACAGTGGAGCTGCAGGAAACTTTATGGATTTAACTTGGGCTAAGGCCTTAGGCATTCCTCAGTTACCTTTGGGTAGGTGTGTCACCATGCATGGCTTAGATGGGAGTCCGCTGTCTAATGGGATTATTTCTCTCCGTACACCCCCTGTACTACTTACAGTAGGAGCTCTACATTCCGAGAAAATCGAGTTCTTTCTTACACATTGCCCAGCAGTTCCAGTTGTTCTGGGTCACCCTTGGCTGGCCTTTCATAATCCCACCATTGATTGGCGGTCGGGGGAGATTTCACATTGGGGTACTTTTTGTGATAAGGAATGTATCACGTTTCCAGTCAGAGTAGCAGCTATCATTCCAGAACTCATTCCGGTGGAATACCAGGAGTTTGCTGATGTTTTCTCCAAAGGCAATGCGGACATTCTGCCTCCCCATCGGCCTTATGATTGTGCTATTGAGTTAATTCCTGGTGCCGCATTGCCAAAGGGAAGATTATATGCATTATCCGGGCCAGAAACTGCGGCTATGAATGATTATGTAAATGAGAGCCTTGAGAAAGGATTTATTAGACCATCAAAATCTCCTTTAAGTGCAGGCTTCTTCTTTGTGGAGAAAAAGGATGGCTCGCTTAGACCTTGCATTGATTTTAGAGCCCTGAATAAGATCTCAGTTAAAAACACCTATCCTTTGCCGTTGATTTCTGTACTCTTTGATCAGTTACGTTCTGCTGTGATTTTTTTCTAAAATTGACCTTAGAGGAGCGTACAACCTCATCCGAATTAAATCTGGAGATGAGTGGAAAACGGCCTTCAGTACTCAGTCGGGTTACTACGAATACCTGGTGATGCCGTTCGGCCTGTCCAATGCTCCGGCAGTTTTTCAAGACCTCATTAACGATGTGCTCCGTGACTTCCTAGGGAAATTCGTGGTCGTTTACTTAGACGACATCCTGATTTTTTCTAAATCAATGGAACAACATGTTACCCAGGTGCGTCTGGTTCTTCAAAAGTTATGTGAGAATCATTTATATGCCAAGCTGGAGAAGTGTGAGTTTCATGTCACGGAAGTATCTTTTTTAGGGTACATAATTTCCCCTCAGGGATTTTCCATGGAACCAAAGAAACTCCAGGCCATCCTTAGTTGGGCGCAACCCACCAATTTAAAAGCAATTAAGCGTTTTTTAGGGTTTGCGAATTATTATAGGAGGTTCATTCATTCTTTTTCTGACCTGGTTGCTCCCATTGTAGCTCTGACAAAGAAAGGAGCGGATCCTACCAACTGGTCGCGTGAAGCTGAGTTGTCCTTCCGGGCCTTGAAACAAGCCTTTGTCTCGGCTCCAGTCCTCAGACATCCTAATCCGGAATTGCCCTTTGTGGTGGAGGTTGATGCCTCGGAGGTTGGAGTGGGGGCTATCCTTTCTCAAAAGGATCCGGAGTCTCTGGAATTACATCCTTGTGCCTTTATGTCCAGGAAATTCTCCTCCGCTGAATCCAACTATGACGTTGGTAATCGGGAGTTACTGGCGGTAAAATGGGCTTTCGAGGAGTGGAGGCATTGGCTGGAGGGAGCAAAACATACTATTTCGGTATTGACTGACCATAAGAACCTGCAATACATTGAATCGGCTAAGCGGCTTAATGCCCGGCAGGCACGTTGGGCATTATTTTATACGCGTTTCAAATTTATAATCACTTTCAGGCCTGGTTCCAAGAATACTAAGGCTGATGCCCTGTCACATAGCTTTCTTCCGGTTCACAATAACAATCCTGTTACCCCCATACTTCCATCTTCGGTCATCTGGGCGGGCCTCACACAAGATTTATTTACCCAGTTAAAACAGCTTCAACACCAAGCTCCTAGAATTACTCCTGCTGGTCGTCTTTACGTCCCTGAGTTTTTGAGAGTTACTGTTTTAACGGAATTCCATGATAACAAAGTTTCAGGGCATCCAGGAGTCTCTAAGACATTGGAGTTAGTCTCTCGCTCAGTATGGTGGCCTGGTCTTTCTAAAGACGTCAAGGAATTTGTTTATTCATGTCAGGTTTGTGCACAGCATAAGGTTCCCCGTTCCTTGCCCATCGGGCAACTTATGCCCTTAAATGTTCCTCTCAGGCCGTGGTCTCATATTTCCATGGATTTTGTGGTTGACCTTCCCCTTTCAGCCGGATTCCGAGTCATATGGGTGGTAGTGGACCGTTTTAGTAAAATGGCTCATTTTATTGCTCTTCCCCGATTGCCTTCTGCCCAAGGGTTGGCAGTTTTGTTTCTCCGCCATGTATTCAGGCTTCATGGGTTGCCTACTGATATTGTTTCTGATCGGGGTCCACAATTCATCGCACAATTCTGGAAATGTTTTTGTGCCTCATTGAAGATGAAATTGTCGTTAACATCCGGTTACCACCCACAATCCAACGGGCAAACCGAACGAGTTAACCAATCATTGAAACAATATTTGCGCTTGTATTCAGCCAAACTCCAGAATGATTGGTCCGAGTTTCTTCCGTTGGCTGAATTTGCTTACAATAATTCTTGTCATTCCTCCACTAAAGAGTCTCCATTCTTTTCAGTTTTTGGTTTTCACCCCAGAGCTAATTCTTTTTTTCATCATTCCTCAGTCTCCTCGCTTACCTTAACCTCCCATCTCAGAGCCATTTGGAAAAAGGTGCACCTTGCTCTCAGAAAAGCGGCCTTTCGAGAGAAGAAATTTTCTGACAGGCTCCGACGTCCTTGCACTTTTAAGGTGGGAGATAGGGTGTGGTTGTCGACTCGCAACATCAGGCTTCGACAATCCTCAGCTAGACTGGGACCCAAATTTATTGGGCCATTTCTTATTATTAAAAGAGTCAACCCAGTTGCCTTTCGGTTACGTTTACCAAGATCTCTCAGGATTGGAAATACGTTTCATTGTTCCCTGTTGAAACAATACGTTTCTTCCAGTAGATTTCCTCGGAAGATCTCTCAGGGTAGATCTCCAGTGGATGTACAGGGACAACAGGAGTTCTTGGTAGAGAAGGTTCTCGATTCCAAATTGTCCCGGGATCGGCTGTATTTTCTGGTTCACTGGAAAGGCTATGGTCCGGAGGAAAGGTCTTGGGTCCTGGATAAGGATCTTCATGCCCCGAGGCTCAAGAGGGCATTTTTTCGTGAATTTCCTCAGAAACCTGGCTTTAGGGGTTCCTTGACCCCTCCTCAAGGGGGGGGTACTGTTAAGCGCCGGGGTCCGCTTGATGGTCTGCGCGGCCCAGCGCCTAGCAACTAGAGATGCCGTGCACGTACAGCCGCCGGCTCCCTAGCAACGCTAGACGCCGGGCGCGCTGAGCCGCACGGACCCTAGCAACGGGGACGCCACTGGCGGACCGCGTTCCCCGTTGCTAGGCTTTAGGAAATTAAGATATTCACCTGCTCTCTGGCCGTGCAGCAAGGCAGCTGCACGGCATTTATTCTAATCAGCCATTAGCAGCTGATTGGAGGACTCCTTGTTAAATACACTCCCAGGGCTTCTCACAGATGCCGGTAAAAGCTTCCTGCATGCTGCCTTTGTTTGCTGAGAGTCTGTTTCCAGTCCTGCTGTATCCGGTCATTCCAGTCCGCAGAAGTCCGGTATTCGGGAGTTGTCATCTCATCCCAAGAGGTCGTTTGGTTCCCTGGAGTCCTGACTGATCACCGTTTTATATCCAGTGGTGTTCGTGAGTTGCGGCTCTGCCGTGTGTTGCGGCTCAGCCGCTTTACCTTTTATATTTTGTGTTTGGAGCATTTGCGGAGGGTTCCGCTTCCACAAATCCTCTCTGGTACTCGGCGGTGCCGGGTAGGAGAATTGGACAAGTGGATATTTTGGTTGTCCTTTTTCCTGGCGGTTTCTCCGCACATATTATAGTTTTGAGTTTGCTTATCCCCTGGCCTGGTTGTTTAGTTAGAGGGCCTCTTGTTATCACCCTGTCTCGGGTTTCCCTTTGTCTCTCATTAAGACTGGGGGGCATCGAAGTTGGGCAGACATAATCCGCCCTTCAAACGCGGCTGCCAAGGGCTCAAGAAACCATAGTCTCGCAGGGGATTTCTGACAACACGGGTGAGACAACAGAGTTAGGGCGCCAGGGGCTATTTTCCTGTCCTGCTCCCTTCCCCAGCATTCCGTTCCAGTGCTCCGGTCCTTGCCATAAGATCTTCTCTGACCAGAGTGCTGGAATCATAACACATACTGGACACAGAAGAGGTTTTCTTCCAGTGGAAAGGCTATGGAGATCCAGAGTCTGGTCAAACAAATTCTGAAACCAGCAAGAGTGTTAATCCATCAATGCATTCAGTTGCTGGGGAAGATGGTTGTGGCCTACGAGGCCATTCAGTTTGGCAGGTTCCATGCCAGAGTGTTCCAGTGGGACCTGTTGGACAATTGGTCCGGATCCCACCTACACATGCAACGGAGGATAATCCTGTCTTCCAAGACCAGAATCTCACTCCATTGGTGGCTGCACAGTTCTCACCTCCTAGAGGGGCGATGGTTCGGGATCCAGGACTGGATCCTAGGGACCACAGATGCAACCCTCCGAGGCTGGGGAGCAGTCACACAGGGGGAAAACGTCCAAGGAAGATGGTCAAGTCAGGAAAGTTGTCTCCACATAAATGTTCTGGAGTTAAGGGCCATTTAATAACTGCAGACACAGTACACACTGGGACGGGTGCCCAGCATCCTCAACAGACTAAGAGAAAAGGATTTACCGGTAGGTATTAAAATCCTATTTTCTCTAACGTCCTAGAGGATGCTGGGGACTCCGTAAGGACCATGGGGATAGATGGGCTCCACAGAGTTCATGATCTTCACTGAGGTAGCGTACAGCACTGCAGCTGTGCGCCATTGCTCCCATACACCTCACATACTCCGGTCACTGTAAGGGTGCAGGGCGCAGGGGGGGCGCCCTGGGCAGCAATATAAACCTCTTTTTGGCAAAAATATAACATATATACAGCTGGGCACTGTATATATGTATGAGCCCCCACCAATTTTACAGTTTAAGTGGGACAGAAGCCCGCCGCCGAGGGGGCGGGGCTTCTCCCTCAGCACTCACCAGCGCCATTTTTTCTCCACAGCACCGCTGAGAGGAAGCTCCCCGGACTCTCCCCTGCTTATACCACGGTAGAGAAGAGGGTTGAAAAGAGAGGGGGGGCACATAATTCGGCGCAAATTACATACAGCAGCGCTACTGGACAAACATTAAGTTACTGTGTTATTCCTGGGTTATATAGCGCTGGGGAGTGTGCTGGCATACTCTCTCTCTGTCTCTCCAAAGGGCCTTGTGGGGAAACTGTCTTCAGAAAAAGTATTCCCTGTGTGTGTGGTGTGTCGGTACACGTGTGTCGACATGTCTGAGGAAGAAGGCTATATTAGAGAGGAGCGGGAGCAAATGAATGTGGTGTCTCCGCTGATACCTGATTGGATGGATATGTGGAATGTTTTAAATGCTAGTGTAAACTCATTGTACAAAAGATTAGACAAGGCTGAAGCTTTGGGACAGTCAGGGACTCAACCCATGCCTGATCCTATGTTGCAGGGACTGTCAGGGTCTCATAAGCGCCCACTATCCCAGATTGTTGACACAGATACCGACACGGATTCTGACTCCAGTGTCGATTACGATGATGCAAAGTTACAGCCAAAATTGGCAAAATCCATTCGATATATGATTATGGCAATAAAAGATGTTTTGCACATCACAGAGGAACCCCCTGTCCCTGACAAGAGGGTACATATGTACAAGGGAAAGAAGCCTGAGGTAACCTTTGAGGGGGTCACACGAGCTGAACGAGTTATGTGAAAAAGCTTGGGAATCTCCAGATAAAAGACTGCAGATTTCCAAAAGGATTCTTATGGCGTATCCTATTCCATCAACGGATAGGTTACGATGGAAATCCTCCCGTAGGATGGACAAAGCATTAACACGCACAGCTACAGTTGGAAAATCAAATTTTTTACCTTATGTTCCCTCACAGCATAAGAAAGCTCCGCATTATCAAATGCAGTCCTTTCGGTCACAAAGAAACAAGAAAGTGCGTGGTGCGTCCTTTCTTGCCAGAGGTAGGGGCAGAGGAATAAAGCTGCACAACACAGCTAGTTCCCAGGAACAGAAGTCCTCCCCGGCCTCTACAAAATCTACCTCATGACGCTGGGGCTCCACTGGCAGAGTCCGGCCCATGTGATGTCATGCAGCTGCTCTGACCACGCCTCCTGTTTCTCCGTTGCCGACCCCATTTTGAAACCGTGCCCCCGCACCGCTCCATCTCTGACTTGGAAATGGAGTGTTGTTGACCCCCCTCCCCCCCCCCCCCCCTCACCGATTCACAGGCAGAGGTGATCGCATTATCTGCGGGGTGCCGCAGAAAATGCAGGCGTATGCTCTTAGCAGTTTTAGCAGTTGGATTGCGATCCAACCTGAATCAGGCCCCATTACCTATCACAATGCACTGCGGGTAGTACAAAATGGGGTTAATATAGGAGAAAAAACCCCAGAGCTGTGCTCCTTAACTGTCCCTGGTGGCTAGTGGAGCGGCTGCCCAGTAATCAGTGTCCACGCCAGTGCGCACACGGCCCGCCCCCATCAGCGGCCTCGTGATCCCGGAGGGCGGTGTGTGTGTGACTGACCTTAGGAAGAAACCGGAGCCTCCGCTGCAGTGACCCAGCAACCGGGGCACGGGAGTATACTGCGCCACTGGGAGTGATGGAGCTGCAGTAAAGAGGTCTATTAGACCTAGCCTGCTGCAGCCCTTGTAGATTCTTATAAAAAAAGTTCTTCTTTTCTTTCCAAAATTAATAGCTAAGAATAGGCAGCCTGAGGCAGCCCCCTGTTAAGTGGCCTGCTACTGAAGGAACCAACTACAAACTGAGCTCCCTGTTCATGGAAGCGAGGTTATAGAGGAGGGGGCGCTGAGCATCTTGGGAACAGTCAAAAGCTTTGAGCCTGTTGGTGCCTCAGATCAAGATCCTACTCTGGTGTACATATACAATGTGAATCCTTGTGGAGTCCAGTGTACCCCACAGAAGAAATGAATGTGTCACACCCATTGGCAGCAACATTAGAATAGCTGCTGATGGGCACAATTGAGAAAGGAAGGGGGGAAAACATTTGAATCCAGCACATATATGTAATTTGAATATGTAATTTGTACCTTCCTACTTTAAAATGTAATGGATGAACCTCACCCTGTGAGAACTATCTTCATGATCAAGAGATCTCATATGCAAGATAAGTATGTGTTGGGATAGGGCTGTGGAGGGCGGCTGCTCGGGCACACCCCTGTCAAGTTAAGGAGATTCAACTGAGGAAGCACAAGGGAACTCTTATCTGGGAACAACAACTGCAGGGAGAACACATTTTCAGACGAATGTGGGAGGGCAGAAGGCTGCCTAATACTGAAGCACCCCCAAACAACAAACCAAATGCAACAACTACTGCAAGCATTCCTGGGGGAAGGCCTGCAGCAGATGGATTTGCATATAGTGATGTCATCCAAGCAGTGGGCATAGTTGGCTGCAACCCTCGTCTGCATATGAAAAGAGAAAAGGGTCACGCAGGGCATGGCGGCCTTTGTGGGGTTGCGCTTGGATGACCCCTAAATCGCTTTATACACCCCCACCCCCCATCAGTGTGGGCTCATGTTGGCCATGCCCCAGCCCCTGAAGCATTCAAGCTGATTTCTTGCAGCAGCTGGACCCAGAAACAGCTCCAGAGTTGCTCTACAAGACAAGTAAAAGGGTGTGAGCCCTGCAGCACCACCTGTAGTTTGCATACACACATATATAGGACAGCATCTCTTATATGCCCCAGGGTCAATAAAATAGTATCCTTATCTAGGGTATCCATCCCCTCAGATAAGGTATCCGTCCATGCCGCTACAGCACTACACACCCAGGCCGACGCAATTGCCGGTCTGAGTAAGGTACCTGAATGTGTATAAATGGACTTCAGGGTAATCTCCTGTTTGCGGTCAGCAGACTCTTTGAGGGTAGCCGTATACTGGGACGGGAGGGCTACCTTCTTGGATAAGCGTGTTAATGCTTTGTCCACCCTAGGGGAGGATTCCCATCGTAACCTATCCATTGATGGGAAAGGATACGCCATAAGAATCCTTTTGGAAATCTGCAGTCTTTTATCTGGAGATTCCCAAGCTTTTTCACATAACTCGTTCAGCTCGTGTGACCCCCTCAAAGGTTACCTCAGGCTTTTTCACCTTGTACATATGTACCCTCTTGTCAGGGACAGGGGGTTCCTCTCTGATGTGCAAAACATCTTTTATTGCCATAATCATATATCGAATGGATTTTGCCAATTTTGGCTGTAACTTTGCATCATCGTAATCGACACTGGAGTCAGAATCCGTGTCTGTATCTGTGTCAACAATCTGGGATAGTGGGCGCTTATGAGACCCTGACAGTCCCTGCAACATAGGATCAGGCATGGGTTGAGACCCTGACTGTCCCAAAGCTTCAGCCTTGTCTAATCTTTTGTGCAATGAGTTTACACTAGCATTTAAAACATTCCACATATCCATCCAATCAGCTGTCGGCGGAGACACCACATTCATTTGCTCCTGCTCCTCTCTAATATAGCCTTCTTCCTCAGACATGTCGACACACGTGTACCGACACACCACACACACAGGGAATGCTTTTTCTGAAGACAGTTTCCCCACAAGGCCCTTTGGAGAGACAGAGAGAGAGTATGCCAGCACACACCCCAGCGCTATATAACCCAGGAATACACAGTAACTTAATGTTTGCCCAGTAGTACTGCTGTATGTAATTTGCGCCAAATTATGTGCCCCCCCCCTCTTTTCAACTCTCTTGTCTACCGTGGTATAAGCAGGGGAGAGTCCGGGGAGCTTCCTCTCAGCGGTGCTGTGAAGAAAAAATGGAGCTGGTGAGTGCTGAGGGAGAAGCCCCGCACCCTCGGCGGCAGGCTTCTGTCCCGCTTAAACTGTAAAATTGGCGGGGGCTCATACATATATACAGTGCCCCGCTGTATATGTGTTATATTTTTGCCAAAAAGAGGTTTATATTGCTGCCCAGGGTGCCCCCCCCCCCCTGCGCCCTGCACCCTTACAGTGACCGGAGTGTGTGAGGTGTATGGGAGCAATGGCGCACAGCTGCAGTGCTGTGCGTTACTTCAGTGAAGATCATGAAGTCTTCTGCCGCCTCTGAAGTCTTCTTTTCTTCTCATACTCACCCGGCTTCTATCTTCCGGCTCTGCAAGGGGGACGGAGGCGCGGCTCTGGGACGGACGGCGAGGGTGAGATCCTGCGTACCAATCCCTCTGGAGCTAATGGTGTCCAGTAGCCTAAGAAGCTGGACCTTGCAACTCAGAGAGTAGGGCTGCTTCTCTCCCCTCAGTCCCTCGATGAGGGAGTCTGTTGCCAGCAGTGCTCCCTGAAAATTAAAAACCTAACAAAATACTTTCTGTCAGAAAGCTCAGGAGAGCTCCTGAAAAGCACCCAGTCTCCACTGGGCACAGTATCAAACTGAGGTCTGGAGGAGGGGCATAGAGGGAGGAGCCAGTGCACACCCAGAACTAAAGTCTTTCTTAAAGTACCCATGTCTCCTGCGGAGCCTATCTATCCCCATGGTCCTTACGGAGTCCCCAGCATCCTCTAGGACGTTAGAGAAAATAGGATTTTAATACCTACCGGTAAATCCTTTTCTCTTAGTCCGTAGAGGATGCTGGGCACCCGTCCCAGTGCGTACTGTGTCTGCAGTTATTAAATGGCCCTTAACTCCAGAACATTTATGTGGAGAAAACTTTCCTGACTTGACCATCTTCCTTGGATGTTTTCCCCCTGTGTGACTGCTCCCCAGCCTCGGAGGGTTGCATCCATGGTCCCTAGGATCCAGTCCTGGATCCCGAACCATCGCCCCTCTAGGAGGTGAGAACTGTGCAGCCACCAATGGAGTAAGATTCTGGTCTTGGAAGACAGGATTATCCTCCGGTGCATGTGTAGGTGGGATCCGGACCACTTGTCCAACAGGTCCCACTGGAACACTCTGGCATGGAACCTGCCAAACTGAATGGCCTCGTAGGCCGCAACCATCTTCCCCAGCAACAGAATGCATTGATGGATTAACACTCTTGCTGGTTTCAGAATTTGTTTGACCAGACTCTGGAACTCCATAGCCTTTCCACTGGAAGAAAGCCTCTTCTGTGTCCAGTATGACTCCCAGAAACAACAACCGCGTCATTGGGACCAACTGCGATTTTGGCAAGTTTAGGAGCCAACCATGTTGTTGAAGAACTGTCAGGGAGAGTAGATGTTTTGCACCAACTGGTCCCTGGATCTCGCCTTTATCAGGAGATCATCCAAGTACGGCATAATTGTGACTCCTTGCTTGTGAAGGAGAACCATCATTTCCACCATCACCCTGGTGAAAATCCTCAGAGCCGTGGACAGACCAAACGGCAACGTCTGAAATTGGTAATGACAATCCTGAATTGCAAACCTCAGGTAGCTTGATGCAGTGGCTAAACGGGAACATGTAATTAGGCAACCTTATGTCTACCAAAACCATGAAATCTCCTTCCTCCGGACTGGAGATCCCTACCCTGAGAGATTCCATCTTGAAATTGAATTTCTTTAGGTAGAAATTGAGGGATTTCAGATTTAAGATTGGTCTGACTGAGCCGTCCGGCTTCGGGAGCACGAAGAGGCTTGAATAAAAACCTTCTCCCTGCTGACTAAGGCCGATTTGAACAATCGGTGAGGGGGAACGTCTTGAAACCCCAGTTTGTACCCTTGTGACACTATTTGTAAAACCCACGAGTCCAGGTCCAAATTAATCCAGAACTGACTGAAGTGTTTTAGACGTGCCCCCACTGGTGTGGGCTCCTGCAAGAGAGCCCCAGCGTCATGCAGTGGATTTGGCAGAAGCAGAGGACGAACTCTGCTCCTGCGATCTTGAAGAGGCTACAGACCTCTTCCCTCTTCTCCTTCCTCTAATGCAAAGAAAGGGGAATCTTAACTTCTTGCATATCTATTGGGACAAAATTACTGCATTAGACAATGATGCGTCTTCATCCGTTGAGAGGGAACATAGGGCAAGAAGGTTGACTTACCTGCGGGAGCTGCCGAGATCAAATTAACTAGGCCGTTGCCAAACAAGGCTTCACCTTCATAGGGAAGAGACTCCCTTTCTTCTTGGAGTCAGCATCAGCATTCCCTTGGTGAATCCACACTGCCCTCCTATCCGAGACTGCCATGAAATTGGCCCGTGAACTCAAGAGTCCTATATCCCTTGCAGTTGTAAGTATGCTGCAGTGTCCTTGATATGATCCAACGTAAGGAGTATCCCATCTCTCCAAGATATCTATATCGGAAGACAAGGTATTCGACCAATTCTTGAATACTACTACTCACCCATGCGCATGTAATGGCAGGTCTAAGTAATGTACCCGTGGTTACATAACTAGAAATAATGTAGCTTCCTGCATACGATCCGCTGGATTTGTGACAGGGCCCCGTGCAGAACAGGGGGTGACTCCCACTTTATTCTGTCCGCAGCAGGAAATGAATAAACAATCGGAAACCTTTTGGGGATTTGAAACCATCTTGTCGAGCTGGCCCAGACTTTCTCAAACAGAGATGGAGGAACGTTACATCAGTTTTCATTATATATCTATATATACATACATATAGACCCCTTTGTCAGGAACAGCAGGGTCCTCAGTGATGTTAATATGTCCTTAATATCCACAATCATGTACTGAATGCTCCTTGCCAATATTGGATCTAATCAGGAAATATTATGGTCGACATAGGAATCAGTATCCGAGTCAGTATCAGTGTGTAGTAACATTTTTGCGGGCCTGAGGGAAAAGAAGCATAGCCATGAACATCACATCTATTCTCTACGTCTGTGTCTGGGACACAGATTTATCCAACCTCACTCTGATATTATTGAAACTTTCACCCAGTCAGTTATTGGTGGTGCCAACAGGGCCACCATCATATGTCTGCATTCCTAATATAGTTTCCTCTTGGGAAAAACATTCAGCCACCGACATGTTGACACACATGTACCAAGTACCCACAGACACATCGGCTTATGGGGGATAGACCTACAGTAAATCTGTCGGAGGGACAGAGAGGATTTTTTAGCTCACAACCCAGCGCCAAAAGTACACAGTCTGGGAAATAATAAACTCTATAGTGATAGACTTGTAACGCTCTATAGATGTGCTGGTGAGGTGAGGAAGAAGCCCCGCCGCTGTAATGGCACGCTTCTGTCCCGCTCAGAAACAAATAATTAATTACGCTGGCGGGGTAAGGACAGTGCCCAGGCACTAATGTCCACTTTTGCCAGCCTTTTGTGAGGAATTTATGCTGCCCAGGGTGCCCCCCCCCCCACCCACCCACATGCCCTGCACCCTGCAGTGCCTGTGTTTGTGTGGAAGCATGGCGCACAGCATTCCGCTCGCTGCGTGGTACCTCAGAATGCCGTCACTGGAGAAGAAGTCTTCTGTTCTTCTGCTACTCGCCTGTCTTCTGACTTCTGGCTCTGTAAGGGGGTGATGGCAGGCTACGGGAGTGGGCATCTAGGCGTACCCAGCGATCAGCACCCTCAGGAGCTAATGGTGTCCTGTCAGCCAGAAGCAGAGCCATTGAACTTACTAGAAGTTGGTCATACTTCTCTCCCCTAAGTTCCACGAAGCAGGGAGACTGTTGCCAGCAGCCTCCCTGAAAATAAGAAAAACTAACATAAGTCTTTTCAGAGAAACTCAGTAGAGCTCCCCTGTAGTGCATCCAGTCTCACTGGGCACAATTCTAAAACTGGAGTCTGGAGGAGGGGCATAGAGGGAGGAGACAGTTCACACCCTTTGAAAGTCTTAAAGTGCCCATGTCTCCTGCGGATCCCGTCTATACCCCATGGTTCTTAATGTGATCCCAGCATCCTCTAGGACGTATGAGAAAACAAATAACGCACACACGAGGAGGAGAGAACAAAGGAAGCTATAAGGAGGGGAGGGGAGGGGAGGGGGGGGGGGAGGTAAGGTAGTGAAGGGATATTGGATAAACTACAACCTTATACATATTCATTAATGTACCAGTAGTTAGAAGTAGAAGAGCTCTAACAGAAACCACAAAGCTTATCTAAAGCCACACCACGCTGGATATGCCCAATCTCATTTGATCTTTGAAGCAAAGCAGTATTGGACTTTGTTACTACCAAGCAGTCTCCCATCCATGTATTATCAGATTATTTAGGTGTTTTTAAACTACCAACACCCTTTTCTTGGTACTGTACATTTAATTTTTACACATATTCTTTTATGTACCAGAAGTTAGAAGTAGAAGAGCTCTAACAGAAACCACAAGGTCATCTACAGCCACAGCACACTGGATTTGCCCAATCTCTCCTGATCATGGAAGCTGAGCAGTGTTGGTCCTGGTTTTAGTACTTGGATGGGAGACCACCAGGAAATACCAGGAGCTGTGTGTATTTTTACAATACCAACACCGTTCTCTTGATGCATTCCATTTTGAAACATTGGGGCAGATCTATTAAGCCTGGTGAACTGATAAAGTGCAAGGTGATAAAGTACCAGCCAGTCAGCTCCTAACTGTCATTTTTCAAACCCAGCCTGTGACATGGCAATTAGGAGCTGATTGGCTGGTACTTTATCACCATGCAAATTATCATTTCACCAGGTTTAATAAATCAAAACAAAAGAAGTACAGATAGCGCTTGCAGATTTATTATTATAAATTTATTAATTAACTATTATCTCAATGATAATTCTTCACTAGTACTATTATAGTACCAAGGATATAGATTAATAAAAAAAAAAATATCTTTCCCTTGCCTTGACAACAAATTTACATATATAAAAAAAACTAAAACCACATTGACATCAATTAATAATATATAAGAAAATGCTCTGCTCCACAAATTGGTTTAGCTAGCCCTCTTAGTACAGAAAGAGATACAATAGTTTCAATGAGTCCCAGTGTTTCACTTAACTGCTACAACTGCAACAGCTGAGTCCAATGTCTGGTTACTTAGTTTCATTTAGTTTACTGCTGTTTCCTTTCTTTGGTGATGGTAATCTTAGGATAGATGTTATAACGTTAGATAATGTATGATATATGGAATAGGGCTTGCTTTCAATCATATATAGTACGTATAGTATTTAGCAGCTTTTTTGTCCACTTTAAATGACGCTGATCAGATTAACAGCAATTTCATCGTGAAGCAGTAGGATTAATGGATATAGTCACAGTTTTTATAAGACATGGCCATGTTAAGTTTTAATTACCACTCCGCCTCAGGTTTCCGTCTTTGTAACCCTCCCGGCTCTGGTGCTAATTTACCGTTCCAAACGAGCCTTATCCGGAGATACGTCCAAAGTCCTCCTGATGCTCGGCGTGAGTGGTAGATTAGGTTGTCACTGGCAGGTGCAAATACAGTAGGTGTTTCTCAGGTTTAATAAATCGTCCGCTTATTCATTTATGTACGAGTAGTTAGAAGTAGAAGAACTCTAACAGAAACCACTAAGCTCATCTACAGCCACACCACACTGTATATGCCCAATATCACCTGATCTTAGGCCTGGTTTGTTCTTGGATGTGAGACCACCTGGGAATACCAGGTGCTGTAGGTAGTTTTATACTACCAACACCGTTCTCTTGATGCATTCTATTTTGAAACTTATTCATTGATGTAGAAGTTAGAAACAGCAAAAATCATCTACAGCCGCATCACACTGGATATGTCCAATCCAGTGGCGTAACTAGAAATTTTTCTCCCCCAAGCCAAAAAAATCTTCGGCGCCCCCCCCCCCCCTTCATGCTCCATAATTGGGAGCAAGAAAGGGATAAATATGCGCGCGCCTAAGGCGCGCGCGTCAAAAAAGGGGCGTGGTTTTGTTGGAGTGGGCGTGATTTCGCATAAAGGGGCGTGGCATTGCAGGAAAAGACTACCTTATACCCCAGTTTTGCAACCTGCACGCCCATACGTTGGCCACCACAGGAAAGAAAAATTATCCTGATTCATGCCCCTTACATTATTTGTCATTTTTCCACCTTATAGTAATGCCCAGTATACATTATGCCACATACTGCAATGGCCCTTAGACATTATGCCGCACACAATAATGCACGACACAATATGCACACACTGTAATGCCCCCGACACATTATGCCACACACCGTAATGTCTGTGACACATTATGCCACACACCGTAATGCCTGTGACACATTATGACAGGAATCGCAATGCCCGTTATACATTATGCTACACACTGCAATGCCCCTGATACATTATAGCACATACAATGTCTGTGACACATTATGACACACACCGCAATGTCCGTGATACATTATGCCACACACTGCAATGCCCGATACATTATAGCACATACAATGCCTGTGACACATTATGCCACACACTGCAATGACCTTGAGACATTATACCACAATGCCCGTGATATAGTATACCATACACCGTAATGCCTGTGACACATACCGCAATGCCCTGCCCGTTATACCCTATGCCACACATCGCAATGCCCGTTATGTATTATGCCACACTGCAATGACCCTGAGACATTATACCACATACCACAATGCCCGTGATATAGTATACCACACACCGTAATGCCTGACACATTATGACACACACCGCAATGTCCGTGATACATTATGCCACACACTGCAATGACCCTGAGACATTATACCACATATCACAATGCCCGCGATATAGTATACCATACACCGTAATGCCTGCGACACATTATGACACACACCGCAATGTCCGTGATACATTATGCCACACACCGTAATGCCCATTACACATTAAGTCTACAGTAAGGCTTCTAATTACTTTTCAATTACCTGCTCGTTGTCAGGGGTTTCATGCACTGGGTGTCATGCTCGTTGCCAGGGGTTTCATGCTCTTGGTTCCATGCACGGTGCCAGGGGTTTTCATGCTCAGGGTGTCATGCTCGTTGCCAGGGGTTTCATGCACTGGGTGTCATGCTCGTTGCCAGGTGTTTCATGCACTGGGTGTCATGCTCGTTGCCAGATGTTTCATGCACTGGGTGTCATGCTCGTTGCTAGGAGGTAGTCTTTGTTGCTAGGGCAGTGCTCCCAGTGCCACATATGTCCCCAGTGCCAGATATTCCCCCACGGTGCCAGGTACTTACATGCCCCAGTGCCAAATATAGTCCCCCCCCCATGTGCCAGGTACACATATGCCCCCAGTGCCAGATATTCCCCCCCAGTGCCATATATGCCCCCAGTGCCAGATATTCCCCCCAGTGCCATATATGCCCCCCGTGCCATATATGCCCCCAGTGCCAGATACCCCCCCCAGTGCCATATATGCCCCCAGTGCCAGATATTCCCCCCCAGTGCCATATATGCCCCAGTGCCAGATATCCCCCCCAGTGCCAGATATGCCCCCAGTGCCAGATATTCCCCCCAGTGCCAGAAATGCCCCAGTGCCAGATATTCCCCCCCCCCCGTGCCATATATGCCCCCAGTGCCAGATATTTACCCCCCCCCCCCCCCCCCGCCGTCGCTTTTTGGAGGGACACAGAGGGCACAGCTCGTCTCTCCTGTGTCCCTCCTGCTGCATCATCTCCGGCGGCCGCGGGTCTAATAGGGGGAAGTGCCGGTTCGTGAGCCAATTAGAGCTCACGGACGGCACTTCCCCCTATTAGACCCGCGGCCGCCGGAGATGATGCAGCAGGAGGGACACAGGGAGGCACGCTGTGTGCCCTCCGTGTCCCTCCAAAAAGCGGCGGAGGGAAGGAGACTGCAGACTGACATGCGGACGCTCGTCCGCATGTCAGTCTGCTGTAAATCAGTGGCGCCCCCGCAGCCCCTCGCCCCCAAGCCACCGCGAGGACTGCGGGGGCAGTAGTTACGCCACTGGTCCAATCTCATCTGATGATGGAAGCTAAGCAGTGTTGTGCCTGGTTTGTTTTTGGATTTCAAGTCCTGCCTTCTGGTTTGGCCACGGCACCTCGGATATTCACCAAGGTCATGGCCGTGATGACGACCCTTCACCATCAGAGAATCAGGATCCTGACAAATCTGGACGACTTGCTGATCCTGGTGAACTCCCAAGAGGTTCTCCACAGTTATCTGGAACTGGCGGTCCAATTCCTAAAAGTCCACGGGTGGCTATTCAACTGAAAAAAGTCCTCGCTGGTCCCTGCTCGGAACATTGTGCACCTAGGGGCACTGCTGGACACACACAGCCAACAATTGTTTCTGTCTCCAGAGAAAGTCCTGAAAATTCAGGACAGTATCGTCCTCTCTCGCCCAAGAGTGTTGATACACACGGCGATGCAAGTACTAGACCTCATGGTGTCGGCTTTCGATATGGTAGAGTACGCTCAATTTCATTACCGCCCTCTGCAGAGGTTAATCCTCTCCAAGTGGGACGGCCTGCCTCATCGGGTGATGTCTCAAATGATCTCCTTGACTCCGGAGGTTCGTCTGACACTGAGCTGGTGGTTACAGGACCAACAGTTGAGCAGGGGCCATCCCTTCTGGATCTCCAACTGTGTCCTCCTGACAATGGATGCCAGTCTTTTGGGCTGGGCCATGGTGTTGGAGCAACACTTTCTCCAGGGTCGGTGGACCAGGGAGGAATCTCTCCTCCTGATATACATTCTGGAATTGCAGGCAGTGTTCAATTAATTGACACTGGCCCTGCCTCTAGTACAGAACAGGCCTGTTCAAGTACAATCTGACAACGCCACCACGGTAGTGTACACAAATCATCAAGGCGGCACTCGAAACTGCATGGCAAAGCTGGAAGTATCAAAAATCCTCCGTTGGGTAGAAAGTCATCTGACAGCAATATCGGCAGTGTTCATTCCCGGAGTCCTCAACTAGGAAGCGGATTTCCTCAGTCGTCAGGACGTTCACGCTGGAGAGTGGAGAGGCCGCAGCAGAAATGTCTGCACTGGTGTCAGTAGGTGACTGAGGCAGGGATGACTGGGAGATAGTGGGTGACTGAAGCATGTATGAGTGGGAGATAGTGGGTGACTGAGGCCGGGGTGACTGGGAGATAGTGGGTGACAGGGAGATAGTGGGTTACTGAGGGAGGGGTGATAGGAAGGGGTTGGGTAAGTATGGGAAGAAAGTGGGTGACAGGTATAATAAATGACTAAGGCAGGGGTGATAGGGAGATAGTGGATGACTGTGGCAGGGGTGACAGGGACAGTAAGAGACTGAGGCAGGGGTGACAGGGATAGTGGCTGACTGAGGCAGGGGTGACTGGGAGATAGTGGGTGACTGAGGCAGGGTTGACAGGGATAGTGGGTGACTGAAGCAGGGGTGATAGGGTGACAGTGGGTGACTAAAGCAGGGGTGACTGGTATAGTGGGTGACTGAGGCAGGGATCGCAGATATAGTGGTTGACTGAGGCAGCGGTGACTGGGAGATAGTGGGTAACTGAGGCAGGGGTGACAGGGAAAGTGTGTGACTCAGGCAGGGGTGATAGGGAGATAGTGGGCTGCATATCTCTGCCTCACTGCAGCAGCACATTCCTGCTTCAATGACAGCAGCACATCCCTACCTCACTTATAGCAGCACATCCCTGCCTCGCTGACAGCAGCACATCCCTGCCTCGCTGACAGCAGCACATCCCTGCCTCGCTGACAGCAGCACATCCCTGCTTCGCTGACAGCAGCACATCCCTGCTTCGCTGACAGCAGCACATCCCTGCTTCGCTGACAGCAGCACATCCCTGCCTCGCTGACAGCAGCACATCCCTGTCTCGCTGACAGCAGCACAGCACTGCTTCGCTGACAGCAGCACATCACTGCTTCACTACCAGCAGCACATCCCTGCCTCACTGGCAGCAGCACATCCCTGCCTTACTGACAGCTGTATATAGGGCCTAATTCAGACCTGATCCCTGCTGTGCATATTCACACAACAGGAGATCAGGTCTGAAGTGCGTGTGTGCTGGTGCCGCAGTGCACCGGCACATGCCAGAGATGCGATCAGCATCTCTGCCCAGTGAGCGCCTCTGCCTGATTGACAGGCAGAGGCGGTCACTGGGCAGGAGGAGTCGGGCCAGCGGCGTTGTGCCGCCATTTTGGGGGCACAGTCAGGACAACGCAGACATGACCGGACCGTATGGGGGCGGGCCGTGACGGCTGCGTGACCCGGACAGCAACGGGCCTTATTTACTAAAATCTCAGATAAATTTTATGGCATTTATGTGCAGTCTAGTTTGCACAGTTGATAGAGTGTTGATCTTGCACTATCAATGTAAGCCTCACATAGGTTTGATACACATGTAAGTTTGTTTTTATTTTACTACATTGTGGTTTGTGGCTCTATACCATGTAATGCATGTCTTTTAACAGTAGTCAAGTCTTCCAATGTGCTTGTTAGTGAAACCCAATAGATAGCTTTATTTTATTTTGTTTCTTCAAATATTGAATGCATATGTCTTATAACTTTTTTTTTTTTTCAATATACAGGTTGAGTATCTGTATATACATTTTTATTATAAGATTTTCAATGACACAAGTACATCCAAGTTGCAGATTATGGATTGTGAAGGACAAATCAACCATATAAACAATTTAAGCAATTTAAATTGCATGCAGGTAGTAGAATATCAAACTCCTTGGATGAGAGTTGGTCGTAATAAACTAGGATAGAAAAGAATAAAGTAGAAAATAAGATTTTAAACCTACCGGTAAATCTTTTTCTCGTAGTCCGTAGAGGATGCTGGGGACTCCGTAAGGACCATGGGGATAGACGGGCTCCACAGGAGACATGGGCACTTTAAGAAAGACTTTAGTTCTGGGTGTGCACTGGCTCCTCCCTCTATGCCACAGTTAGAGAAACTGTGCCCAGAGGAGACGGACAGTATGAGGAAAGGATTTTGTTAATCCAGGGCAAGATTCATACCAGCCACACCAATCACACCGTATAACTTGTGATAAACTACCCAGTTATCAGTATGAAAAAACAACATAGCATCAGTGCAGGACCGATGCAACTATAACATAACCCTTATTGAAGCAATAACTATATACAAGTATTGCAGAAGTAGTCCGCACTTGGGACGGGCGCCCAGCATCCTCTACGGACTACGAGAAAAAGATTTACCAGTAGGTTTAAAATCTTATTTTCTCTAACGTCCTAGAGGATGCTGGGGACTCCGTAAGGACCATGGGGATTATACCAATGCTCCAAAACGGGCGGGAGAGTGCGGATGACTCTGCAGCACCGATTGAGCAAACATGAGTTCCTCCTCAGCCAGGGTATCAAACTTATAGTATTTTGCAAAGGTGTGTGAACCCGACCAAGTAGCAGCTTGACACAGCTGTAGTGCCGAGACCCCTCGGGCAGCCGCCCAAGAAGAGCCCACTTTCCTCGTGGAATGGGCCTTGACCGATTTCAGTAACTGCAATCCAGCCATAGAATGCGCTTGCTGAATCGTGTTACAAATCCGGCGAGCAATAGCCTGCTTTGAAGCAGGGGCACCAATCTTGTTGGTTGCATACAGGACAAACAGCGCTTCAGTTTTCCTGACTCTAGCCGTCCTGGCCACGTAAATTTTCAAAGCCCTAACCACATCAAGTAACTCGGAATCCTCCAAGTCACGCGTAGCCACAGGCACCACAATAGGTTGGTTCATATGAAAAGATGAGACCACTTTTGGTAGGAATTGAGGACGGGTCTGCAATTCCACTCTATCCACATGGAATACCAAATATGGGCTTTTATGTGACAAAGCCGCTAATTCCGACACTCGCCTAGCCGAAGCCAAGGCTAATAACATGACCACCTTCCATGTGAGATATTTTAACTCCACTGTTTTAAGTGGTTCAAACCAGTGTAATTTTAGAAAACTTAACACCACGTTAAGGTCCAAAGGTGCCACCGGAGGCACAAAAGGAGGCTGAATATGCAGCACTCCTTTTACAAAAGTCTGAACTTCTGGAAGAGAAGCCAATTCTTTTTGAAAGAAAATGGATAAGGCCGAAATCTGGACCTTAATAGAGCCTAATTTTAGGCCCAAATTCACTCCAGTTTGTAGGAAGTGAAGGAAACGGCCCAGATGGAATTCTTCCGTAGGAGCATTCCTGGCCTCACACCAAGAAACATAATTTCGCCATATACGGTGTAATGTTTTAACGTTACATCCTTCCTAGCCTTTATCAGCGTAGGGATGACCTCAACCGGAATGCTAGGATCCGGCATTCAACCGCCATGCCGTCAAACGCAGCCGCGGTAAGTCTTGGAACAGACAGGGCCCCTGATGCAACAGGTCCTGTCTTAGAGGGAGAGGCCACAGATCTTCTGTGAGCATTTCCTGCAGATCCGGATACCAGGTCCTCCGTGGCCAATCTGGAACAATGAGGATTGTTCTCACTCCTCTTTGTCTTATTATCCTCAACACCTTGGGTATGAGAGGAAGAGGAGGAAATACATAGACCGACCGGAACACCCACGGTGTCACTAGGGCGTCTACAGCTACTGCCTGAGGGTCTCTTGACCTTGCGCAATACCTCTGTAGCTTTTTGTTGAGCCGGGACGGCATCATGTCTATCTGTGGCAGTTCCCACCGACTTGTAATCTGTGCAAAGACTTCCTGATGAAGTCCCCACTCTCGCGGATGTAGGTCGTGTCTGCTGAGGATGTCTGCTTCCCAGTTGTCCTCTCCCGGAATGAACACTGCTGACAGTGCGCTTGCGTGATTCTCCACCCAGCGAAGAATTCTGGTGGCTTGTGCCATCGCCACTCTGCTTCTTGTGCCGCCTTGGCGGTTTACATGAGCCACTGCGGTGACGTTGTCTGACTGGATCAGAACCGGTTGGTCGCAAAGTAAGGTCTCCGCTTGACGTAGGGCATTGTATATGGCCCTTAGTTCCAGGATGTTGATGTGAAGACAAGTCTCTTGACTTGACCAAAGACCTTGGAAATTTCTTCCCTGTGTGACTGCTCCCCAACCTTGGAGGCTTGCGTCTGTGGTCACCAGGATCCAGCCCTGAATGCTGAATCTGCGTCCCTCGAGAAGGTGAGCACTCTGCAGCCACCACAAGAGTGATACCCTGACCCTGGGGGACAGGGTGATCAACCAGTGCATCTGTAAATGTGACCCGGACCACTTGTCCAGTAGGTCCCATTGGAAAGTCCTCGCATGGAACCTGCCGATTGGAATGGCCTCGTATGATGCCACCATCTTTCCCAGGACTCGAGTGCAGTGATGCACTGACACCTGTTTTGGTTTCAATAGGTTCCTGACAAGAGTCATGAGTTACTGGGCCTTTTCTATCAGGAGATAAACCCTCTTCTGGTCTGTGTCCAGAATCATGCCCAAGAAAGACAGACGAGTAGTAGGAATCAACTGCGACTTCGGGATATTGAGAATCCAGCCGTGTTGCTGTAACACTTTCAGTGAAAGTGATACGCTGTTCAGCAACTGCTCTCTTGATCTCGCTTTTATGAGATCGCCCAAGTACGGGATAATTGTGACACCTTGCTTGCACAGGAGCACCATCATTTCCGCCATTACCTTGGTGAAAATTCTCAGGGCCATGGAGAGACCAAACAGCAACGTCTGAAATTGGCAATGACAGTCCTGTACCGCAAATCTGAGTTACGCCTGATGAGGTGGATAAATGGGGACATGAAGGTATGCATCCTGTACACAAATGCGGACAACAGGTGTCAAGCCGTGTGTTGCCTTTGTCAAGCTGTAATAAGTAGGGATAAGGACGTTAACCACCTCGGAACATCCTCCCTTATATGTCACCTGCAGCGCATTCATCATAAGTCAGTGACAAGTTCAAAAACTTTGGATGACAGCGGAAGCAGTCCACTAACCACTAAATCCCTTCCTCTTGTAACCAAGCTCCTGCAAACCACACCACCAACTCCCTCAGTGTCAATTTCCTCCTTAGACAGGAGAGCCAATAGTCCTGCAGGCCATGTCACTGGCAACTCTGACGAGTCCTCTCCTGCCTGGGATTCCTCCGATGCATCCTTGAGTGTAACGCCTACTGCTGCTGGTGCTGCTGTTGTTGCTGCTGGGAGTCGATCGTCATCCCAGAGGGGAAGTCGGAAGACCACTTGTACTTCTTCCAGTAAGCAATTGACTGTCCAACAGTCCTTTGCGAGGAAGATGAAATATCACAGCAGTCATCCTGCTGCAAAGCGGATAACTCAGGTCTGGGTGGTGAGAAACGTGGTTCCGGTATCCATCGTTAATTTAGAGGCAACTAGAGACTTGATTGAGGTACTGTGTCCCCGGTACCAAATACCCTCTAGGTTCCATTTCTCTAGGCAGGCGATACCGAAAATGTACACAGACCTCAGAAAAAGAGTCACCAGTGTCCTAAAAAATGCAGTTGTACCCAATGTCCACTTGTCTGTGGTTAAGTGGAGCAGGGCAGACTCAGGACTATATGACTGTGACAGCCCACTGGGTAGATGTATTGCCTCCCGCAGCAAGAACAGCAGCGGCGGCACCAGTAGCAGCATCTCGCAATTGCCAACTCGTTCCTAGGCAGGCTACGCTTTGTATCACCGCTTTCCATAAGAGGCACACAGCTGACAACCTCTTACGGAAACTGAGGAACATCATCGCAGAATGGCTTACCCCAATTGAACTCTCCTGGGGATTTGTGACATCGGACAACGCCACCAATATTGTGCGTGCATTACATCTGGGCAAATTCCAGCACGTCCCATGTTTTGCACATACATTGAACTTGGTGGTGCAGAATTATTTAAAAAACGACAGGGGCGTGCAAGAGATGCTGTCGGTGGCCCGAAGAATTGCGGGCCACTTTCTGCCTTCAGCCACCGCATGCCGAAGACTGGAGCACCACCAAACATTCCTGAACCTGCCCTGCCATCATCTGAAGCAAGAGGTGGTAACGAGGTGGAATTCAACCCTCTATATGCTTCAGAGGATGGAGGAGCAGCAAAAGGCCATTCAAGCCTATACATCTGCCCACGATATAGGCAAAGGAGGGGGAATGCACCTGACTCAAGCGCAGTGGAGAATGATTTCAACGTTGTGCAAGGTTCTGCAACCCTTTGAACTTTCCACACGTGAAGTCAGTTCAGACACTGCCAGCCTGAGTCAGGTTATTCCCCTCATCAGGCTTTTGCAGAAGAAGCTGGAGACATTGAAGGAGGAGCTAAAACAGAGCGATTCAACTAGGCATGTGGGACTTGTGGATGGAGCCCTTAATTTGCTTAACCAGGATTCAATCTGTTGAAATTAGAGCACTACATTTTGGCCGCCGTGCTCGATCCTAGATTTAAAACCTACATTGTATCTCTCTTTCCGGCAGACACAAGTCTGCAGAGGTTCAAAGACCTGCTGGTGAGAAAATTGTCAAGTCAAGCGGAACGTGACCCGTCAACAGCTCCTCCTTCACATTCTACCGCAACTGGGGGTGCGAGGAAAAGGCTAAGAATTCCGAGCCCACCCGCTGGCGGTGATGCAGGGCAGTCTGGAGTGAGTGCTGACATCTGGTCCAGACTGAAGGACCTGGCAACGATTACTGACATGTCGTCTACTGTCACTGCATATGATTCTGTCACCTTTTAAAGAATGGTGGAGAAAAAGAGGCAATTTGGAGGCCCTTGCACAAACTGGCTTTATTCTACTTAAGTTGCCCTCCCTCCAGTGTGTACTCCGAAAGAGTGTTTAGTGCGGCCGCTCACCTTGTCAGCAATCGGCGTACAAGGTTACTTCCAGAAAATGTGGAGAAGATGATGATCATCAAAATTAATTATAATCAATTCCTCCGTGGAGACATTCACCAGCAATTGCCTCCAGAAAGTACACAGGGATCTGAGATGGTGGATTCCAGTGGGGACGAATTAATAATCTGTGAGGAGGGGGATGTACACAGTGAAAGGGGTGAGGAATCGGAGGATGATGAGGTGGACATCTTGCCTCTGTAGAGCCAGTTTGTGCAAGGAGAGATTGATTGATTCTTTTTTGGTGGGGGCCCAAACCAACCAGTCATTTCAGTCAGTCGTGTGGCAGACCCTGTCGCTGAAATGATGGGTTCGTCAATGTTTTTCTTTTCAATCTAAGCCCCTGCAGTTTTCTGTAAGCATCTGCTTCGCTATGATGATCAACAAGTCACAAGGGAAAACACTCAGGGCTGGAGGCGTAGATCTTAGGACCAGCTGCTACAAGCATGGCAGAGGTGTCACTATCACTGGTGACACCCAGAGAGGCGGCGAGGGAGATTGTAATGCAGTGCGCGCAGATAAGCAGCGCAATGGTAAAAAGGAGGCATGGTCTCATAGGTAGGGGCGTGGCCTGAATCACCATTTTGTTGCTGCGGGTATCCCGGGGGTTGGGGGCTGTACCCGGGGACTAGTGTGTGAGTGGTGCTGGCTCCTGCACAGTGACAGAAACTGGGTGTTGCACGTAATGTCACAGTGAAACACCCATATTCTGTCACTGAAGAAGAGCCGGCACTTTGGTGTCACCCCACTTGGCGGGTGACACTCGGGTGTGTGCCGCAACCCCGTTGTGATGCCACTGACCCATGGGAAGCTTTACGTGGCTTACCCATGTGTTAGTAGCCCCAAGCATCTTTTGTGTTAGTCCCTGAAGAAAAACTTCAAATATTGTTTACAATTTTGTAATCAATGGCCTAATTCAGTAAGGATTGCAAATTCTGCTAAGTAACAGAATTTGCAATCCTTTGGTTCGCATGCTGGGGCCACCCATCACAGGGCATGGCCACCCAGCATGCCGCCTCCCTTCTTGACCACGCTGAAATTGCAGTCTCAGTGCAGTTCAGCGTGATCATAAAAAATGGGTTAGCCTCCTGTTGGTGCAGACTGTACGTGTGCGCAGGAAGCCGCCACCATTTTTGTGATCGCAACGGCTGCATGTGATGTCATGCAGCCGCTCTGACCACGCCTCCTGTTTCTCCGTTGAAGCCCTGCCCCCGCACCGCTCCATCTCCGACTTTGAAATGGAGTGTTGCTGACCCCCCCCCCCCCACACCGATTGACAGTCACAGAAAATGCAGGCGCATGCGTATGCTCTTAGCAATTTTTGCAGTTGGATTGCTTATTGTGATTGCAATCCAACCTGAATCAGGCTCTATTACCTATCACAATGCACTGCAGGTAGTACAAAATGGGGTTAATATAGGAGAAAAACCCCCAGAGCTGTGCTCCTTAACTGTCCCTGGTGGCTAGTGGAGCGGCTGCCCAGTAATCAGTGTCCACGCCAGTGCGCACACGGCCCGCCCCCTACTGCCACGCTGGATCACGGTATAGTGTGGGCACAGAAGCCCCTTACCTCCCTTTCATCAGCGGCCTCGTGATCCCGGAGGGCGGTGTGTGTGTGACTGACCTTAGGAAGAAACCGGAGCCTCCGCTGCAGTGACCCAGCAACCAGGGCACGGGAGTATACTGCGCCGCTGGGAGTGATGGAGCTGCAGTAAAGATGTCTATTAGACCTAGCCTGCTGCAGCCCTTGTACATTCTTATAAAAAAAGTTCTTCTTTTCTTGTCAAAATTAATAGCTAAGTATAGGCTGCCTGAGGCAGCCCCCTGTTAAGTGTCCTGCTACTGAAGGCACCAACTACAAACTGAGCTCCCTGTTCATGGAAGCGAGGTTATAGAGCAGGGGGCGCTGAGCATCTTGGGAACAGTCAAAAGCTTTGAGCCTGTTGGTGCCTCAGATCAAGATCCTACTCTACACCCCAATGTGAATCCTTGTGGAGTCCAGTGTACCCCACAGAAGAAATGAATGTGTCACACCCATTGGCAGCAACATTAGAATAGCTGCTGATGGGCACAATTGAGAAAGGAAGGGGGGAAAACATTTGAATCCAGCACATATATGTAATTTGAATATGTAATTTGTACCTTCCTACTTTAAAATGTAATGGATGAACCTCACCCTGTGAGAACTATCTTCATGAACAAGAGATCTCATATGCAAGATAAGTATGTGTTGGCAGAGGCGCTCACTGGGCAGAGATGCTGATCGCATCTCTGGCATGTGCCGGTGCACTGCGGCACCAGCACACACACACACACTTCAGACCTGATCTCCTGTTGTGTGAATATGCACAGCAGAGATCAGGTCTGAATTAGGCCCTATATACAGCTGTCAGTAAGGCAGGGATCTGCTGCTGCCAGTGAGGCAGGGATGTGCTGCTGTCAGTGAAGCAGTGATCTGCTGCTGCCAGTGAGGCAGGGATCTGCTGCTGCCAGTGAGGCAGGGATCTGCTGCTGCCAGTGAGGCAGGGATGTGCTGCTATAAGTGAGGCAGGTATGTGCTGCTGTCAATGAGGCAGGGATGTGCTGCTGTCAGTGAAGCAGGGATGTGCTGCTGTCAGCGAGGCAGTGATCTGCTGCCCACTATCTCCCTATCACCCCTGCCTGAGTCACACACTTTCCCTGTCACCCCTGCCCCAGTTACCCACTATCTCCCAGTCACCGCTGCCTCAGTTAACCACTATACCTGCGACCCCTGCCTCAGTCACCCACTATACCAGTCACCCCTGCTTTAGTCACCCACTATCTCTGTCACCCCTGCCTCAGTCAACCACTATCTCCATATCACCCCTACCTCAGTCACCCACTATCCCTGTCACCTCTGCCTCAGTCACCCACTGTCACCCTATCACCCCTGCCTCAGTCACCCACTATCCCTGTCACCCCTGCCTCAGTCTCCTACTGTCCCTGTCACCCCTGCCACAGTCATCCACTATATCCCTATCACCCCTGCCTTAGTCACTGACTATCTCCCAGTCACCCCGGCCTCAGTCACCCACTATCTCCCAGTCATACATGCTTCAGTCACCCACTATCTCCCAGTCATCCCTGCCTCAGTCACCTACTGACACCAGTGCAGACATTTCTGCTGCGGCCTCTCCACTCTCCAGCGTGAACGTACTGACGACTGAGGAAATCCGCTTCCCAGTTGAGGACTCCGGGAATGAACACTGCCGATATTGCTGGCAGATGACGTTCTACCCAACTGAGGATTTTTGATACTTCCAGCTTTGCCATGCAATTTCGAGTGCCGCCTTGATGATTTGTGTACACTACCGTGGTGTCGTTGTCCGATTGTACTTGAACAGGCCTGTTCTGTACTAGAGGCAGGGCCAGTGTCAATGAATTGAACACTGCCCGCAATTCCAGAATGTTTATCGGGAGGAGAGATTCCTCCCTGGTCCACCGATGGTGAAGGGTCGTCATCACGGCCATGACCTTGGTGAATTTCCGAGGTGCCGTGGCCAAACCAGAAGGCAGGACCTGAAATCCAAAAACTAACCAGGCACAACACTGCTTAGCTTCCAACATCAGATGAGATTGGACATATCCAGTGTGATGCGGCTGTAGATGATTTTTGCTGTTTCTAACTTCTACTTCTAACTACTGGTACATCAATGAATAAGTTTCAAAATATAATGCATCAAGAGAACGGTGTTGGTAGTATAAAACTACCTACAGCACCTGGTATTCCCAGGTGGTCTCACATCCAAGAACAAACCAGGCCTAAAATCAGGTGATATTGGGCATATACAGTGTGGTGTGGCTGTAGATGAGCTTAGTGGTTTCTGTTAGAGTTCTTCTACTTCTAACTACTCGTACATAAATGAGTAAGCAGCCGATTTATTAAACCTGGTGAAATGATAATTTGCATGGTGATAAAGTACCAGCCAGTCAGCTCCTAATTGCCATGTCACAGGCTGGGTTTGAAAAATGACAGTTAGGAGCTGACTGGCTGGTACTTTATCACCTTGCACTTTATCAGTTCACCAGGCTTAATAGATCTGCCCCAATGTTTCAAAATGGAATGCATCAAGAGAACGGTGTTGGTAGTATAAAACTACCTACAGCACCTGGTATTCCCAGGTGGTCTCACATCCAAGAACAAACCAGGCCTAAAATCAGGTGATATTGGGCATATACAGTGTGGTGTGGCTGTAGATGAGCTTAGTGGTTTCTGTTAGAGTTCTTCTACTTCTAACTACTCGTACATAAATGAGTAAGCAGCCGATTTATTAAACCTGGTGAAATGATAATTTGCATGGTGATAAAGTACCAGCCAATCAGCTCCTAATTGCCATGTCACAGGCTGGGTTTGAAAAATGACAGTTAGGAGCTGACTGGCTGGTACTTTATCACCTTGCACTTTATCAGTTCACCAGGCTTAATAGATCTGCCCCAATGTTTCAAAATGGAATGCATCAAGAGAACGGTGTTAGTATTGTAAAAATACACACAGCTCCTGGTATTTCCTTGTGGTCTCCCATCCAAGTACTAAAACCAGGACCAACACTGCTCAGCTTCCATGATCAGGAGAGATTGGGCAAATCCAGTGTGCTGTGGCTGTAGATGAGCTGGTGGTTTCTGTTACAGCTCTTCTACTTCTAACTTCTGGTACATAAAAGAATACATGTAAAAATTAAATGTACCAAGAAAATGGTGTTGGTAGTTTAAAAACACCTAAAGAATCTGATACTACCAAGCAGTCTCCCATCCATGGGGTTTATTTACTAAGATTCGTAATTTCCGAAAAAAGGTCAAAGTTCAATCACGAATGACATCGACAGTGTAAAACTGCAACTTTTTGAATGGATTACGACTAATTTACTAAGCTGTCGTATTCGTGTTTTTCTTTGCTTCCGATGTCGATGTCATTCGTGTTTTTTTACCTAATTTGACGGCAGTGATTAGCAAAACACTGCCGTTTTTTTTTACAATCAATCTCGGCCGGATCTGTGTGATCCGTGCTGGGGTTCGTATTTTTTTTTTTTTTTAATTAAACAAAGTAAAATCCTAAAAAAAATTGCGTGGGGTCCCCCCTCCTAAGCATAACCAGCCTCGGGCTCTTTGAGCCGATCCTGGTTGCAGAAATATGGGAAAAAAAATGACAGGGGTTCCCCCATATTTAAGCAACCAGCATCGGGCTCTGCGCCTGGTCCTGGTCCCAAAAATACGGGGGACAAAAAGAGTAGGGGTCCCCCGTATTTTTAAAACCAGCACCGGGCTCCACTAGCTGGACAGATAATGCCACAGCCGGGGGTCACTTTTATATAGTGCCCTGCGGCCGTGGCATCAAAAATCCAACTAGTCACCCCTGGCCGGGGTACCCTGGGGGAGTGGGGACCCCCTCAATCAAGGGGTCCCCCCCCCCTGCCACCCAAGGGCCAGGGGTGAAGCCCGAGGCTGTCCCCCCCCATCCAATGGGCTGCGGATGGGAGGGCTGATAGCCTTTGTTGAAAAATAAAAGATATTGTTTTTAGTAGCAGTACTACAAGTCCCAGCAAGCCTCCCCCGCATGCTGGTACTTGGAGAACCACAAGTACCAGCATGCGGCGGAAAAACTGGCCCGCTGGTACCTGTAGTACTACCACTAAAAAAATACCCAAAAAAACACAAGACACACACACCGTGAAAGTATAATTTTATTACATACACACATACATACATACTTACCTTATGTTCTCACGCAGGTCGGTCCTCTTGTCCAGTAGAATCCAAGGGGTACCTGTTGAAGAAATTCTACTCACCAGATCCCGTGGTCCAGGCTCCTCGTCAAATCCAGGCATAATCCACGTACTTGAATAAAACAAAAAAACGCTTGCCCGACCACGAACTGAAAGGTGACCCATGTTTGCACATGGGTCACCTTTCCCCGAATGCCAGAAACCAACTTTGCCTTCTGGCTAAGTGGGTTTCTTCAGCCAATCAGGGAGTGCCACGTTGTAGCACTCTCCTGATCGGCTGTGTGCTCCTGTACTGAGTGACAGGCGGCACACGGCAGTGTTACAATGTAGCGCCTATGCGCTACATTGTAACCAATGCTGGGAACTTTCTGCCCTGCGGTTGACCTAAAGTGACGTCACCGCTGAGCAGAAAGTTCCCATCATTGGTTACAATGTAGCGCATAGGCGCTACATTGTAACACTGCCGTGTGCCGCCTGTCAGTGAAGACAGGAGCACACAGCTGATCAGGAGAGTGCTACAACGTGGCACTCCCTGATTGGCTGAAGAAACCCACTTAGCCAGAAGGCAAAGTGGGTTTCTGGCATTCGGGGAAAGGTGACCCATGTGCAAACATGGGTCACCTTTCAGTTCGTGGTCGGGCAAGCGTTTTTTTGTTTTATTCAAGTACGTGGATTATGCCTGGATTTGACGAGGAGCCTGGACCACGGGATCTGGTGAGTAGAATTTCTTCAACAGGTACCCCTTGGATTCTACTGGACAAGAGGACCGACCTGCGTGAGAACATAAGGTAAGTATGTATGTATGTGTGTATGTAATAAAATTATACTTTCACGGTGTGTGTGTCTTGTGTTTTTTTGGGTATTTTTTTAGTGGTAGTACTACAGGTACCAGCGGGCCAGTTTTTCCGCCGCATGCTGGTACTTGTGGTTCTCCAAGTACCAGCATGCGGGGAGGCTTGCTGGGACTTGTAGTACTGCTACTAAAAACAATATCTTTTACATTTCAACAAAGGCTATCAGCCCTCCCATCCGCAGCCCATTGGATGGGGGGGGACAGCCTCGGGCTTCACCCCTGGCCCTTGGGTGGCTGGGGGGGGGGGACCCCTTGATTGAGGGGGTCCCCACTCCCCCAGGGTACCCCGGCCAGGGGTGACTAGTTGGATTTTTGATGCCACGGCCGCAGGGCGCTGTATAAAAGTGACCCCCGGCTGTGGCATTATCTGTCCAGCTAGTGGAGCCCGGTGCTGGTTTTAAAAATACGGGGGACCCCTACTCTTTTTGTCCCCCGTATTTTTGGGACCAGGACCAGGCGCAGAGCCCGATGCTGGTTGCTTAAATATGGGGGAACCCCTGTCATTTTTTGCCCCATATTTCTGCAACCAGGATCGGCTCAAAGAGCCCGAGGCTGGTTATGCTTAGGAGGGGGGACCCCACGCATTTTTTTTTAACAACAAAAAGCACTTTCCCACCACTTCCCATTGATATACATGCACGGATCTCATGGATCCCTGCATGCATCTCAAATCACGAAAAAAAAAAGCAGGTCTGTTTTTTTTTAGGACTTTTTTGCGAATTGTAATTATTCACGGCAGTGTTTTGTGTTTTTTTGCTTAGTAAATGACCGAGATTCGTATCTAAACAGGCGTAATTTGACCGATGGTGTATTCATTCGTAATTTTTTACCTGAACTAGCAAAAAATTACGAATGCCCTCATCACTGCCGTGATTAGTGTTTAGTAAATGACCGAGATTGACCGAGATGACACTTTGATGAAAAAACGGCATCTCGGTCAAAATCGGGAGCTTAGTAAATATACCCCCATGTATTAACAAAGTCCAATACTGCTTTGCTTCAAAAATCAAATGAGATTGGGCATATCCAGTGTGGTGTGGCTTTAGATAAGCTTTGTGGTTTCTGTTAGAGCTCTTCTACTTCTAACTACTGGTACATTAATGAATATGTATAAGGTTGTAGTTTATCCAATATGCCTTTACTACCTTACCTTTCAACCCCCCCTCCCTCCCCTCTTCTCCTTATAGCTTCCTTAGTTCTCTCCTCCTCGTGTGTGCGTTATTTGTTTTCTCATACGTCCTAGAGGATGCTGGGGTCACATTAAGAACCATGGGGTATAGACGGGATCCGCAGGAGACATGGGCACTTTAAGACTTTCAAAGGGTGTGAACTGTCTCCTCCCTCTATGCCCCTCCTCCAGACTCCAGTTTTAGTATTGTGCGCAGTGATACTGGATGCACTACAGGGGAGCTCTACTGAGTTTCTCTGAAAAGACTTGTTAGTTTTTTTTATTTTCAGGGAGGCTGCTGGCAACAGTCTCCCTGCTTCGTGGGACTTAGGGGAGAGAAGTATGACCAACTTCTAGTGAGTTCAATGGCTCTGCTTCAGGCTGACAGGACACCATTAGCTCCTGAGGGTGCTGATCGCTGGGTACGCCTAGATGCACACTCCCGCAGCCTGCCGTCACCCCCTTACAGAGCCAGAAGACATGTGAGTAGCAGAAGAACAGAAGACTTCTTCTTCAGTGACGGCATTCTGAGGTACCGAGCAGCGAGCGGAACGCTGCGCGCCATGCTCCCACACAAACACAGGCACTGCAGGGTGCAGGGCACGGGGGGGGGGGGGGGGGGCACCCTGGGCAGCATAAATTCCTCACAAAAGGCTGGAAAAAGTGGACATTAGTGCCTGGGCACTGTCCTTACCCCGCTAGCGTAATTAATTATTTCTGAGCGGGACAGATACGCGCCATTACAGCGGCGGGGCTTCTTCCTCACCTCACCAGAACATCTTTAGAGCATTACAAGTCTATCACTATAGAGTTTATTATTTCCCAGACTGTGTACTTTTGGCGCTGGATTGTGAGCTGAAAAATCCTCTGTGTCCCTCTGACAGATTTACTGACGGTCTGTCCCCCATAAACCGGTGTGTCTGTGGGTACTTGGTATATGTGTGTCAACATGTCGGTGGCTGAATGTTTTTCCCAAGAGGAAACTATATTAGGAATGCAGACATATGATGGTGGCCCTGTTGGCACCACCAATAACTGACTGGGTAAATGTTTCAGTAATATCAGAGTAAGGTTGGATAAATCTGTGTCCCAGACACAGATGTAGAGAATAGATGTGATATTCATGGCTATGTTTCTTTTCCCTCAGGCCCCGCTGGGTCGCAAAAATGTTATTTTGCCCAGTTACTACACACTGATACTGACACGGATACTGATACTTATGTCGACCATAATGTTTCCTGATTAGATCCAATATTGGCAAGGAGCATTCAGTACATGATTGTGGATATTAAGGACATATTAAAATCACTGAAGACCCTGCTGTTCCTGACAAAGGGGTCTATATGTATGTATATATAGATATATAATGAAAGCTGATGTAACGTTCCTCCATCTCTGTTTGAGAAAGTCTGGGCCAGCTCGACAAGATGGTTTCAAATCCCCAAAAGGATTCTGGTTGTTTATTCATTTCCCGCCGCGGACAGAATAAAGTGGGAGTCACCCCCTGTTCTGCACGGGGCCCTGTCACAAATCCAGCGGATCGTATGCAGGAAGCTACATTATTTCTAGTTATGTAACCACGGGTACATTACTTAGACCTGCCATTACATGTGCATGGGTGAGTAGTAGTATTCAAGAATTGGTCGAATACCTTGTCATCCGATATAGATACCCTGGAGAGATGGGATACTCCTTACGTTGTATCATATCAAGGACACTGCAGCATACTTACGTGAGACTGCAAGGGATATAGGACTCTTGAGTTCACGGGCCAATTTCATGGCAGTGTCGGATAGGAGGGCATTGTGGATTCACCAAGAGAATGCTGATGCTGACTCCAAGAAGAAAGGGAGTCTCTTCCCTATGAAGGTGAAGCCTTGTTTGGTGACTGCCTAGTTAATTTGATCTCGGCAGCTCCCGCAGGTAAGTCAACCTTCTTGCCCTATGTTCCCTCCCAACGGATGAAGACGCATCATTATCTGATGCAGTCATTTCGGCCCAATAGATATGCAAGAAGTTAAGATTCCCCTTTCTTTGCAGGTAGAGGAAGGAGAAGAGAGAAGAGGTCTGCATCCTCTTCAAGATCGCAGGAGCAGAGATCATCCTCTGCTTCTGCCAAATCCACTGCATGACGCTGGGGCTCTCTTGCAGGAGCCGGCACCAGTGGGGGCACGTCTAAAACTCTTCAGTCAGTTCTGGATTCATTCGGACATGGACTCGTGTGTTTTACAAATAGTGTCCCAAGGGTACAAACTGGGGTTTCAAGATGTTCCCCCTCACTGATTGTTCAAACATTAAGTTACTGTGCTATTCCTGGGTTATATAGCGCTGGGGTATGTGCTGGCATACTCTCTCTCTGTCTCTCCAAAGGGCCTTGTGGGGGAAATGTCTTCAGTAAAAGTATTCCCTGTGTGTGTGGTGTGTCGGTACGCGTGTGTCGACATGTCTGAGGAAGAAGGCTATATTAGAGAGGAGCGGGAGCAAATGAACGTGGTGTCTCCGCCGACAACTGATTGGATGGATATGTGGAATGTTTTAAATGCTAGTGTAAACTCATTGCACAAAAGATTAGACAAGGCAGAAGCTTTGGGACAGTCAGGGTCTCAACCAATGCCTAATCCTATGTCGCAGGGACTGTCAGGGTCTCATAAGCGCCCACTATCCAGATTGTTGACACAGATACCGACACGGATTCTGACTCCAGTGTCGATTACGATGATGCAAAGTTACAGCCAAAATTGGCAAAATACATTTGATATATGATTATGGCAATAAAAGATGTTTTGCACATCACAGAGGAGCCCCCTATCCCTGACAAGAGGGTACATATGTACAAGGGAAAGAAGCCTGAGGTAACCTTTCCCCCCTCACACGAGCTGAACGAGTTATGTGAAAAAGCTTGGGAATCTCCTGCAGATTTCCAAAAGGATTCCCCTTTCCCATCAACGGATAGGTTACGATGGGAATCCTCCCCTTGGGTGGACAAAGCATTAACACGCTTATCCAAGAAGGTAGCCCTCCCGTCCCAGGATACGGCTACCCTCAAAGAGTCTGCTGACCGCAAACAGGAGATTACCCTGAAGTCCATTTATACACATTCAGGTACCTTACTCAGACCGGCAATTGCGTCGGCCTGGGTGTGTAGTGCTGTAGCGGCATGGACGGATACCCTAGATAAGGCTACTATTTTATTGCCCCTGGGGCATATAAGAGATGCTGTCCTATATATGTGTGTATGCAAACTACAGGTGGTGCTGCAGGGCTCACACCCTTTTACTTGTCTTGTAGAGCAACTCTGGAGCTGTTACTGGGTCCAGCTGCTGCAAGAAATCAGCTTGAATGCTTCAGGGGCTTGGGCATGGCCAACATGAGCCCCACACTGATGGGGGTGTATAAAGCGATCTAGGGGTCATCCAAGCGCAACCCCACAAAGGCCGCCATGCCCTGCGTGACCATTTTCTCTTTTCATATGCAGACGAGGGTTGCAGCCAACTATGCCCATTGCTTGGATGACATCACCGTATGCAAATCCGTCTGCTGCAGACCTTTCCCCAGGAATGCTTGTACTAGTTGTTGCATATGGTTTGATGTTTGAGGGTGCTTCAGTATTAGGCAGCCTTCCGCCCTCTCATGTTCATCTGAAAATATGTGGTCTCCCTGCAGTTCCCTTGTGCTTCCTCAGTTGAATCTCCTTAACTTGACGGGTGTGTGCCCGAGCAGCCGCCCTCCACAGCCCTATCCCAGCACATGCTTTTCTTGCGTATGAGATCTCTTGATCATGAAGATAGTTCTCACAGGGTGAGGTTCATCCATTACATTTTAAAGTAGGAAGGTACAAATTACATATTCAAATTACATATATGTGCTGGATTCAAATGTTTTCCCCCCTTCCTTTCTCAATTGTGCCCATCAGCAGCTATTCTAATGTTGCTGCCAATGGGTGTGACACATTCATTTCTTCTGTGGGGTACACTGGACTCCACAAGGATTCACATTAGGGTGTAGAGTAGGATCTTGATCTGAGGCACCAACAGGCTCAAAGCTTTTGACTGTTCCCAAGATGCTCAGCGCCCCCTCCTCTATAACCTCGCTTCCATGAACAGGGAGCTCAGTTTGTAGTTGGTGCCTTCAGTAGCAGGCCACTTAAGAGGGGGCTGCCTCAGGCAGCCTATTCTTAGCTATTAATTTTGACAAGAAAAGAAGAACTTTTTTTTATAAGAATCTACAAGGGCTGCAGCAGGCTAGGTCTAATAGACATCTTTACTGCAGCTCCATCACTCCCAGCGGCGCAGTATACTCCCGCGCCCTGGTTGCTGGGTCACTGCAGCGGAGGCTCCGGTTTCTTCCTAAGGTCAGTCACACACACACCGCCCTCCGGGATCACGAGGCCGCTGATGAAAGGGAGGTAAGGGACTTCTGTGCCCACACTATACCGTGATCCAGCGTGGCTGTAGGGGGCGGGCCATGTGCGCACTGGCGTGGACACTGATTACTGGGCAGCTGCTCCACTAGCCACCAGGGACAGTTAAGGAGCACAGCTCTGGGGGGTTTTCTCTTATATTAACCCCATTTTGTACTACCCGCAGTGCATTGTGATAGGTAATAGAGCCTGATTCAGGTTGGATTGCAATCGCAATAAGCAGTCCAACTGCAAAAATTGCTAAGAGCATACGCATGCGCCTGCATTTTCTGCGGCACCCCGCAGTTAATGCGATCGCCTCTGACTGTCAATCGGTGCTGGGGGGGGGGGGGTCAGCAACACTCCATTTCCAAGTCGGAGATGGAGCGGTGCGTGGGCAGGGCTTCAAAATGGGGTCGGCAACGGAGAAACAGGAGGCGTGGTCAGAGCGGTTGCATGACATCACATGCAGCAGCTGCGATCACAAAAATGGTGGCGGCTTCCTGCGCACACATACAGTCTGCACCAACAGGAGGCTAACCCATTTTTTATGATCACGCTGAACTGCACTGCGACTGCAATTTCAGCGTGGTCAAGAAGGGAGGCGGCATGCTGGGTGGCCCCAGCATGCGAACCAAAGGATTGCAAATTCTGTTACTTAGCAGAATTTGCAATCCTTACTGAATTAGGCCCATTGATTACAAAATTTATTTGTAAATATTTGAAGTTTTTCTTCAGGGACTAACACAAAAGATGCTTGGGGCTACTAACACATGGGTAAGCCACGTAAAGCTTCCCATGGGTCAGTGGCATCACAACGGGGTTGCGGCCCACACCCGAGTGTCACCCGCCAAGGGGGGTGACACCAAAGTGCCGGCTCCTCTTCAGTGACAGAATATGGGTGTTTCACTGTGACATTACGTGCAACACCCAGTTTCTGTCACTGTGCAGGAGCCAGCACCACTCACACACTAGTCCCCGGGTGCAGCACTCAACCCCCGGGATACCCGGAGCAACAAAATGGAGATTCAGGCCAACAGGCCACACCCCTACCTATGAGACCATGCCTCCATTTTACCATTGCGCTGCTTATCTGCGCGCACTGCATTACAATCTCCCTCGCTTCCTCTCTGGGTGTCACAAATGATAGTGACACCTTTGCCATGCTTGTAGCAGCTGGTCCTAAGATCTACGCCTCCAGCCCTGAGTGTTTGCCCTTGTGACTTGTTGATCATCATAGCGAAGCAGATTCTTACAGAAAACTGCAGGGGCTTAGATTGAAAAGAAAAACATTGATGAATCCATCATTTCAGCAACAGGGTCTGCCACACGGCTGACTGAAATGACTGGTTGGTTTGGACCCCCACCAAAAAAGAAGCAATCAATCTCTCCTTGCACAAACTGGCTCTACAGAGGCAAGATGTCCACCTCATCATCCTCCGATTCCTCACCCCTTTCACTGTGTACATCGCCCTCCTCATAGATTATTAATTCGTCCCCACTGGAATCCACCATCTCAGATCCCTGTGTACTTTCTGGAGGCAATTGCTGGTGAATGTCTCCACGGAGGAATTGATTATAATTCATTTTGATGATCATCATCTTCTCCACATTTTCTGGAAGTAACCTCGTACGCCGATTGCTGACAAGGTGAGCGGCTGCACTAAACACTCTTTTGGAGTACACACTGGAGGGAGGGCAACTTAGGTAGAATAAAGCCAGTTTGTGCAAGGGCCTCCAAATTGCCTCTTTTTCCTGCCAGTATACATACGGACTGTCTGACGTGCCTACCTGGATGCGGTCACTCATATAATCCTCCACCATTCTTTCAAAGGTGACAGAATCATATGCAGTGACAGTAGACGACATGTCAGTAATCGTTGCCAGGTCCTTCAGTCCGGACCAGATGTCAGCACTCACTCCAGACTGCCCTGCATCACCGCCAGCGGGTGGGCTCGGAATTCTTAGCCTTTTCCTCGCACCCCCAGTTGCGGGAGAATGTGAAGGAGGAGCTGTTGACGGGTCACGTTCCGCTTGACTTGACAATTTTCTCACCAGCAGGTCTTTGAACCTCTGCAGACTTGTGTCTGCAGGAAAGAGAGATACAATGTAGGTTTTAAATCTAGGATCGAGCACGGTGGCCAAAATTTATTGCTCTGATTTCAACAGATTGAATCCTGGTTAAGCGAATTAAGGGCTCCATCCACAAGTCCCACATGCCTAGCGGAATCGCTCTGTTTTAGCTCCTCCTTCAATGTCTCCAGCTTCTTCTGCAAAAGCCTGATGAGGGGAATGACCTGACTCAGGCTGGCAGTGTCTGAACTGACTTCACGTGTGGCAAGTTCAAAGGATTGCAGAACCTTGCACAACGTTGAAATCATTCTCCACTGCGCTTGAGTCAGGTGCATTCCCCCTCCTTTGCCTATATCGTGGGTAGATGTATAGGCTTGAATGGCCTTTTGCTGCTCCTCCATCCTCTGAAGCATATAGAGGGTTGAATTCCACCTCGTTACCACCTCTTGCTTCAGAGGATGGCAGAGCAGGTTCAGGAATGTTTGGTGGTGCTCCAGTCTTCGGCACGCGGTGGCTGAATGCAGAAAGTGGCCCGCAATTCTTCGGGCCACCGACAGCATCTCTTGCACGCCCCTGTCGTTTTTTAAATAATTCTGCACCACCAAATTCAATGTATGTGCAAAACATGGGACGTGCTGGAATTTGCCCAGATGTAATGCACGCACAATATTGGTGGCGTTGTCCGATGTCACAAATCCTCAGGAGAGTCAAATTGGGGTAAGCCATTCTGCGATGATGTTCCTCAGTTTCCGTAAGAGGTTGTCAGCTGTGTGCCTCTTATGGAAAGCGGTGATACAAAGCGTAGCCTGCCTAGGAACGAGTTGGCATTTGCGAGATGCTGCTACTGGTGCCGCCGCTGCTGTTCTTGCTGCGGGAGGCAATACATCTACCCAGTGGGCTGTCACAGTCATATAGTCCTGAGTCTGCCCTGCTCCACTTAACCACGGACATGTGGACTAGTGGACATTGGGTACAACTGCATTTTTTAGGACACTGGTGACTCTTTTTCTGAGGTCTGTGTACATTTTCGGTATCGCCTGCCTAGAGAAATGGAACCTAGATGGCATTTGGTACCGGGGACACAGTACCTCAATCAAGTCTCTAGTTGCCTCTGAATTAACAATGGATACCGGAACCACGTTTCTCACCACCCAGGCTGACAAGACCTGAGTTATCCGCTTTGCAGCAGGATGACTGCTGTGATATTTCATCTTCCTCGCAAAGGACTGTTGGACAGTCAATTGCCTACTGGAAGTAGTACAAGTGGTCTTCCGACTTCCCCTCTGGGATGACGATCGACTCCCAGCAGCAACAACAGCAGCGCCAGCAGCAGTAGGCGTTACACTCAAGGATGCATCGGAGGAATCCCAGGCAGGAGAGGACTCGTCAGACTTGCCAGTGACATGGCCTGCAGGACTATTGGCTCTCCTGTCTAAGAAGGAAATTGACACTGAGGGAGTATGTGGTGTGGTTTGCAGGAGCTTGGTTACAAGAGGAAGGGATTTAGTGGTCAGTGGACTGCTTCCGCTGTCATCCAAAGTTTTTGAACTTGTCACTGACTTATGATTAATGCGCTGCAGGTGACGTATAAGGGAGGATGTTCTGAGGTGGTTAACGTCCTTACCCCTACTTATTACAGCTTGACAAAGGCAACACACGGCTTGACACCTGTTGTCCGCATTTGTGTACAGGATGCATACCTTCATGTCCAAATTTATCCATCTCATCAGTCGTACCTCAGATTTGCGGTACAGGACTGTCATTGCCAATTTCAGACGTTGCTGTTTGGTCTCTCCACTGCCCAGAGAATTTTCACCAAGGTAATGGTGGAAATGATGGTTCTCCTGCGCAAGCAATGTGTCACAATTATCCCGTACTTGAGCGATCTCATAAAAGCGAGATCAAGAGAGCAGTTGCTGAACAGCGTATCACTTTCACTGAAAGTGTTACAGCAACACGGCTGGATTTTCAATATCCCAAAGTCGCAGTTGGTTCCTACGACTCGTCTGTCTTTCTTGGGCATGATTCTGGACACAGACCAGAAGAGGGTTTATCTCCCGATAGAAAAGGCCCAGGAACTCATGACTCTTGTCAGGAACCTATTGAAACCAAAACTTGTGTCAGTGCATCACTGCACTCGAGTCCTGGGAAAGATGGTGGCATCATACAAAGCCATTCCATTCGGCAGGTTCCATGCGAGGACTTTCCAATGGGACCTACTGGATAAGTGGTCTGGGTCACATTTACAGATGCATTGGTTGATCACCCTGTCCCCCAGGGTCAGGGTATCACTCCTGTGGTGGCTGCAGAGTGCTCACCTTCTCGAGTGACGCAGATTCGGCATTCAGGACTGGATCCTGGTGACCACAGATGCAAGCCTCCAAGGTTGGGGAGCAGTCACACAGGGAAGAAATTTCCAAGGTCTTTGGTCAAGTCAAGAGACTTGTCTTCACATCAACATCCTGAAACTAGGGGCCATATACAATGCCCTATGTCAAGCGGAGACCTTACTTTGCGACCAACCGGTTCTGATCCAGTCAGACAACGTCACCGCAGTGGCTCATGTAAACCGCCAAGGCAGCACAAGGAGCAGAGTGGCGATGGCACAAGCTACCTTTGCATTTTTCTCCCAAACGAAGGACACTAGAATGAAAATTTTAAAGCCTCCTGTTAGTGCTTCATCTACACGGTATAGCCCTGAATTTTCCAATGCGTAGCTCTTTGCAAAAGAGAGATATTGGCAAGGAAAAGCTGTCTTGTACCTTTGCATTTTTCTCCCAAACGAAGGACACTAGAAAGAAAATTTTAAAGCCTCCTGATAGGCCATCAGCTACATGGCATAGCCCTGAATTTTCCAATGCGTAGCTCTTTGCAAAAGAGAGATATTGGCAAGGAAAAGCTGTCTTGTACCATTGCATTTTTCTCCCAAACGAAGGACACTAGAAAGAAAATTTTAAAGCCTCCTGTTAGGCCATCATCTACACGGCATAGCCCTGAATTTTCCAATGTGCAGCTCTTTGCAAAAGAGAGATATTGGCAAGGAAAAGCTGTCTTGTACCTTTGCATTTTTCTCCCAAACGAAGGAAACTAGAATGAAAATTTTAAAGCCTCCTGTTAGTGCTTCATCTACACGGTATAGCCCTGAATTTTCCAATGCGTAGCTCTTTGCAAAAGAGAGATATTGGCAAGGAAAAGCTGTCTTTCAACTCTTCCACAACTGAAAAACAGATAGTGTTCCCAAGCCTTCCATCCTGTAATATCTTCAGTCTCTCGTCAATGAAGAAAACAATCCCTCCAGCAGACTCTTCAACCACGATACAAGATCACAGCCAAAAGGGCGAGAAGCAACTACACTTGCGTTTAACCAAAATGGCTAAAACTTAGTGGAGGAAAGTGCAGTGCACCAAAACATAAGCTGACACAATCATGGAGAATGCGCCAGCATATATGCTCTTCTATCTATATTTTGCAAACCTGCTCTTGTCCCCTCCAGCTGCTCCATGTAGATTTGACGCCTGGCAAGGTGCATAACCCACTGACAAGCAGGCACACTCCTGCATGAGTTTTCACTCTCACTAGCAGGATGATACACATTCATTTGCATGTGCTCCACCTCTGACACACCGCCCACCCAACCACCCAGTCACCAGAGCCACCCACAAGCCAACTGGCTCCGTGATTTAATTTGCACAGTGCAGTCATCCAGGCAGCATGTCCTTCTCAATGGAATAATCTCTGGTTCCATGGAATCTTCCGCATTGGAATGCTGCGGAACAAAAAGGATTTAAACATTCAGCTTGCTAGCATTCAATGTACCTGCGGCTTGGCTCTAGCACATGGGTCTTCATCCTGTGGCCCTCCAGCTGCTGTGAAACTACACATCCCAGCATGCCCTGCCACAGTTTTGCTATTAAGGTATGCTAAAACTGAGGCAGGGCATGCTGGTATATGTAGTTCCACAGCAGCTGGAGGGTCGCAGGTTGAAGACCCATATTCTAGCATGCCTGTTCTATGATGCATGTTCCGTGATGTCACAATCAGCTTGGAATGGGGTGTCTAGCATGCATTTGCTGACAGCCACTTGAGGGAGACACACATCAGGAGATGCAGCATATCGGAGGTCTTCGATGCCTTTCCAGCAAATGCACACCACCAGCTGCTGGTCTGGACACAAAACAATACCCACAATTGAAGGCTCAAAATGCCCAACTACAGGATTAATGTAAGTAGTGAATTTAGGAATTAATTTAGAAGTAGGAAATTAAGTTAGTTCACAAGTACATTCAAATTCCGATCTAAAGTCTAGGTAGGCCTCACGTCCTGGCAGCCCCCAGCATTTAAAAATGCCTTGATTAGAGGTAGGGAATTAAATGTAGATAAGAAGTAGACACAAAATAACACTCCACAGAGCAATTATCAGGTGTCTTTATCAATTGTTGCATTTAAAAAATCAAGCAATTAGGGAACACAATGTTGCGACAATGTAACCCTATTTGCAAAATAGTACTAAATAAGTTTGTCGATGTAAGACATTTGCAAAGGCGCAAACAAAACACGCTGGAAAATGCAACTGAATCTGTTTTTGGAGGTTAGAATAGATGCAGGATCAAGTAGCTCAATGGGTAGGGTGTTTGATTAGAATTCAACAGGTTATAGATTTGAATCCTGGGTATGATAGTTTGAGGTGTTATTTAATAAAGTATGTTTATATATTAGTCACACATGGCTTACTTTTACAAATGGCATGTCACCAGTTAGTGCTGACTGCTGATATGCCATTTGCACAAACACCCCATGTGTGACTGTATATGCATTTAAGGAGGGCACCCCGGCAATACCACAAACCATTGAGTGTCAAGTATACTAGATATATCTTCATATCTCATGTGCTTTCTCTGAGACCAATCTTGTTATGCCCCTTCCCCACAAGGCATGCGCCTTTTGTCCATATTGCAAAAATGGGGAGGGGAGGGGGGGGGCATATAATTCTCTGTCACAGGGCACCAAAAAGTCTAGTTATGGCTCTGGTATGCATTATGTAATCTGGCAGACCATATCTCCAACACTGGCTGGTTGGAATAGAAATCCGGTTATCTATGTGAGCAAATGACCATCAACGATTTACTCTCAAACACTAGAAAATGGACAAACATGGTCCCCTAAACAAATTGGTTAAATTTTGGGTTTAACCAATTTGTGTAATGACCATTTTTGACCACTTTTCTAGTGTTTGGGAGCAAATGGTTAATTGACATTTGCTACTATACATTACCATATTTTCATTCCACCCATCCAGACTGGATAGATAGCCTGACAGATAATTGTGTAGTGTACGCCCAGGATAACTGTCAGTTGTGCTTTCTTTTATGACGGCACATAAATGGGTGGGCAGATCCAGAGCAAGCACTGCCCACTCATGCATAGTTGTCAACTGATGTGAAGTTCCAGGGGGCAATCTCAGTTATAAAGAAAAGTATCTGGAAATTGTCCCTAGTTTAAAAAAAACTTTAAAAAAAAATTGATCAACTCCATTTATTTAGTATGATATCCCAGCAGTCAGAACAACATACTTTATTAAATAACACATCTCAAACTACAATACCCAGGATTCAAACCTATAACCTGTTGAATTCTAATCAAACACCCTACCTATTGAGCTATTTGATCCTGCATAAAAATTGTGAACATTATATGAAGCTATTGGTACTTTGCAAAAAAAAAGTATCAGCATTACAACGCAGCAGATCCATGCAGTTTGCAGCCACACACTACATGTATCTGCTCAGCCACAATGCTGATTATTTCTTCACAAAGTACAAGGTGAGCTCCAAACAGAATTCTCTAGCTTAGAATTATACCTTTCTATGCCAAACCTAGAAGTCGGGCCCCCCACCCTGGGATCCCCCAGAGGGAGGCCTGCACCGTCATGCGGCAGGCTTGTCCGTTTTGGAAGCAGGCTGATGGGCAGCCCAGGCTTGCTTCAGTCTGGGCTTGGCAGGTCTGGAAGCATGAGCTTGCTTTGGGTATGCCTGACCTTGGGTACGCTTTACCTGAGGGATGAAAGGGCCAAGGGAAAGTACTTTTAGCCTTCTGCGTGGTAGGAGTCATACGAGGTAGGCAAGCTGTTTTAGCAGTAGCCAGATCAGCTACAATCTTATTGAGGTCTTCTCCAAAGAGAGTGTCTCCCTTGAAAGGAAGCACCTCCAGGGTTTTCTTGGAATCCATATCCACCGACCAGGATCTCAACCAGCTGTATAAAGTATTACCTTGGAACTGGCTCTCCACTCCCCATTATCTGGTTATCATGGCTTCCTCCGCCAGTGTCCAGACTCGCTTGCTGAAGCTCGGCCACTTCTTCCTAGCAGCAGGCTCCTGGATCACTGGGCAGCAGAGGTGCTTGGGAGCCGGAAGGGGGCGGAGCAATCAGGCAGGCAGTTGCAGTGCTGCCCAGCTATCTGTGGTGTGAGAAGAAGCAGGGGCACCCCACCGCTGGCAGTGCTGCAGCTAGCGGTGGTGGCAGCGGCGAGGCTGCTGGGCTGGGTCTTGAAAAAGGTGGAAAGAAGGGTTTTACGGCATGGAATGTACAAACTGCGAGACCCTGCTGGTAGCGCCTTTGTCTATTTAGTAGGAAGGGCACGTAACAGCCGGGGGGCAATGGAGGAAGCCCCTTTAGGGCTGGAGCCCCTTCAGGGCTGGAGCCCGGCGGCAACTGACTCCGTTGTCTCTGGCAGTTCTGCCCCTGGACTAGAGGAATGGTCAAGAACATGGCAACATTTAATGCCAAAAAATGCAAAATCATACATGTCTCAAAAATGCAAAGGCTAACTATAATATTAAGGGCATTATAATGGCAAGAGGAAAGCTATCTAAGTATTACTATTTCAGGTGAGCAATGTAACAAAGCAATAGGAAAGGCAAGTCAGATGCTTGTTTGCATAGGTTAAAGAACCAGTAGCAGAAAAAAGTAATACAGGTTGAGTATCCCATATGCAAATATTCCGAAATACGGAATATTCCGAAATACGGACTTTTTTGAGTGAGACTGAGATAGTGAAACCTTTGTTTTTTGATGGCTCAGTGTACACAAACTTTGTTTAATACTCAAAGTTATTAAAAATATTGTATTAAATGAACTTCAGACTGTGTGTATAAGGTGTATATGACACATGAATGAATTCTGTGAATGTACACACACTTTGTTTAATGCACAAAGTTATAAAAAATATTGGCTAAAATGACCTTCAGGCTGTGTGTATAAGGTGTATATGAAACATAAATGCATTCTGTGCTTAGATTTAGGTCCCATCACCATAATATCTCGTTATGGTATGCAATTATTCCAAAATACAGAAAAATCCGATATCCGAAATTCCTCTGGTCCCAAGCATTTTGGATGAGGGATACTCAACCTGTAATGCCACTGTATAGGTCCTTGGTACAGCCACATTTAGAATCCTGTGTTCAGTTCCAGAAGCCATATCTCCAGAAGGCTGTAAATACATTAGGGCAACTAAAATTGTGCATGGCCTACATCACAAAACTTACCTGGAAATACTAAAAAATGTTGATGTGTATAGTTTGGAGAAGGGAAGAGGGAACATACAGTAATAGAAACATTTAAATATATAGGGAGGAATGTAATAGGGTGTGAGAATCAGAAAGTGAGAGATTTTGTGTTTTTTCCTGTTGTTTTTTTTTTTTTTATTGTTTGTTTTTTAAAGTGGCAATCCTTTTACATGGCAAAACCAGGTTGATATTTGCCATGTAAAGGATTGCCACCGTGGGCATGTGTAGAAGGGGCACTGCTACTGTTGGCCTTATGTGTGTAAGCTGCACTGATATGGTGGTTATGTGTATAAAGGGCACTGCGACTGTGGGTATTATTATTATTATTATTATTATTATTACATGCGGTGTAATGACAATAAGATAGTGCTACTGTGTGGCGTATTTTGATTTGGGGTGCTATTGTGTGGCCATGCCCCTTCCTTGTGATACCACACCTTCTTTTTTTAAGGAGCGCACTGTCCCTTTATTAAGTATTGGAGAGAGGGCCCAAATTAATAGTTTGCAGGGAGGCGCCAAACACCCTAGCACTGGCCCTTTGGTAGGGGACAGGATTTGCTTCTGCTTGTGCACATATGTTATGATTGCCAGCCAACAGCACTGGTTTTGCCTATAACACTAACTATAAATATTTTGAATTGGTCCTGGACCATCAATCCAAGGCAAGTGTCCTGAGGCACCCCAGGGTGCAGTTTGAGAACCACTGGTCTAGTGAGTACCCAGGATAATTATTGTAGCTGGTCTGCGGGTAACAGCTCTCAGATCCACTTCTAGAAAAAATGCAGCAATGTAATTTGAGTGACAAACTGCAGAGATGAACCCTTTCTGTGACTGCTGCACAGGGATCACACAAACTCTATTCATAGGGCTGACTTCACTTAGGGGAGATGTTCTCACCCCGCAAAGAAGTGCGAGTATATACCGCACTTACGGTACCATTGGATTTACAGATATTTTCTTGCAATACACTATGGGGGTCATTCTGAGTTGATTACTCGCTAGCAGTTTTTAGCAGCCATGCAAACGCATTGTCGCTGCCCACTGGAGAGTGTATATTCACTTTGGAGAAGTGCGAACACTTGAGCAGCCGAGCGCCTGCAAAATCGTTTCAAAATAAGACCAGCACTGTAGTTACACTTCGTGTGCGTTGATTCTAACAACCGAGGGACGGCTTTTGATGTCACACACCCATCCAGCGAATGCCCAGCCACGTCTGCATTTCTTCTGCCACGCCTGCATTTTTCCAAGCACTCCCTGAAAACGGTCAGTTGACACCCAGAAACGCCCTCTTTCTGTCAATCTCCTTGTGGCCTGTTCTGTGATTGGAATAATCGCTAGAACTAGTGCAAAACCACAATGGACTTTGTACCCGTACGATGCGCATGCACATTACGGAGCATGCGCATGCACAGATTAGCCATTTTTTTTCAACTGATTGCTACGCAGCGAACAACGGCAGCAAGCGATCAACTCGGAATGACCCCCTATATACATAGAAACATGGATTTTTACTGCAGGAATTATGGTTAGTTTAGGGGTATCGGTTAGGGTCAACAGAGGTGTAGCTAGGGGTCCAAGCGCCCCTGGCAAAGTAAGGGACTGGCGCCCCCCCTTTCGATAAAGCATTGCAGTCCATTGGCGGTTACCATGTTGGAGCCACAGCAACTGACCCCCTCCCCCACACGCTGCCCTACATCATCGGCTGGGATTCACTGTTGGTGTGAAGCCACTGGGAACATTCTGGTAGCATTAGCAGCAGTCTGTGTCATAGATAGGGAAGGCAGAAGGATAACTAGCTAATAGCAGTCTGTTGGCAGCAGAGGCTGGGCGGGGGGCTGAGAATGAGCCAACGCTGATCAGTGTCCAGTCTGCTCAGACAAAAATATTTTGTGATCAGGGCTGGTTTCTAGACCAAAGGAGCCAATGGCAAAAATTTCCTTTGGCACCCCCCCCCCCCCCACACACACACATACATACACACACACCAAAAAAGAACATATCCCAGTTTAACATAACGCTATGTGGTGCAAGGTGTGGAGCTGGTCACTTGTATCAGACCTCTGACATTTGCCTTTTCACCCATATTGCATACTTTTTCTTGCAGGTTGTGTCTTAATTCAAGAAGTGTTCTAAGTACTTCAGCTTAGTATCTATACTGACCCCTCTTTACCCCACACTACATAACTGACCCCTCTATACCCTACACTACATCACTGACCTTTCTATAACCATCACTGCATTACTGACCCCTCTATACAGTACACTGACCTCTATATACCTGCTAGTACATCCCTGATGCCTATATTCCCTAAGCTAAATCCCTGACGCCTCTATTCCCTACGCTACATCCCTGACGCCTCTATTCCCTATGCTACATCCCTGACGCCTCTATACCCTACGCTACATCCCTGATGCCTCTATTCCCTACGCTACATTCCTGATGCCTCTATAACCTACGCTACATCCCTGACGCCTCTATACCCTACGCTACATCCCTGACGCCTCTATACAGTACAATGCATTACTGATCCCTCTAGACCATACATCCTCATTACATCAGAGAGATAGTGAAACACTGGAAAAAATAAGGATAAAGTGGACTACAGAAACTGATGCTCTAAACAAAGGAGAGAGAGAGAAAAGCACAAGGGAAAGTGGGCAATCGGAACACCATAGAGAGAGGAGAGATAGAAATGCCTGAAAAAGTAAAGGGGGTTGGGTATGGCATCCGGCGCTCGGGATTCCAGCAGTCACATGATACCTAATCCTAATCCTAACCCTCTGGGGGGGTGGCGGATAGGGCTAACCCTCAGGGGGTGGCAGCTAGGACTAACCCCCCCCCCTCCTAGTGCCTTCCCTAACACCCCCTCCCCCGGTCCTAACCCTCCCTCCAATACTCGCCTTCGGGATGTTGGCTGTCTGTGTGCCGGCACCAGTCTCCCAAGTGGTGTCAGGATTCCAACATCGGTCAAATGACCGCCGGTATACCGTCTGCCGGGATGGTAAATGTATCCAGAGGACAGGTAGTGAGTGTGGAGGGATAGGTGGTTCAGTAAAATGTAACAGCTCAAACTGCGATCATTCACTGATAAATTGATTTATAGCTCTCCCTTTTTAACCATTGCAGTCATAAAAGCAATGTTTTTTAAACTTTTAAATAAAGCTTGTTAGCATCCCCAGCACACTGTATATGCTGGGAGATGTAGTTCTCAATATGAAAACATTTAATTACTGTATGAACTCTAATTCCCCAACTGAAACCTCTCACAAACACACACTCCTAAATCTAGTACACACACACACACACATTTCCCCAGTACTGACAACTCTCATCACTTCCACACACTGACAACTCCCTCCTGCTCCTCTCCCCACTGACACTGACAGCTCCCTCACAGTCACACACATCCTCCACCCCCCCACCCCCCCACCCCCACACACACACTGATAGCACACATGCACAAATCCCCCCCTCCTCGACACTAACTGTCATGGACTGCTTGGGCAGCAGGGGGCAGGCTCTGACTTGAAGTGCTGAAATTCAACAGCTCTCTCGAACTTGCAAGGCATGGCTGTGCAGCTGTCTCCAGCCATCTCCTTGCCCACTGTGCAAAGGGGCAGAGCTAGGAGTGAAGCAGTGGACAGCAGTTGAGGGGCGTTTCAAACTGTAACAGGGTTGGGACAATTTCAGTATCCTTCCCTCACCGTCTAATTGGTCAGTCCCATGCTGATTGCCATAGCGCCCTTTCGAGACTGCAGAACTCTATCCCTTAGCCACGGTTGGCACAGCTGGATGGTGCCCCTGGCAAGTGCCATCCTGGCCAAGGGGTAGATACGCCCCTGAGGGTCAGGGCCAGAAACAGAAATCTCGGGGCCCAGTACACTGATATCTCTGGGGCCCCCTCAACCCCCCCTTAACTTGGCAGAGGGATCTTTAAAAAAAAATGGAGCCTTTGACTCGGACCGTCAGTGAGGCCGGCAGGTGGTTTTCATACTGGGCTATCCAGCTCTTCGGTGGCGGTGGCAGGGACATTCAGAAAAGGGCCAGCACAGCAACATGCATAATAATGGCAATACAGTATGGACCACAGGGACTGGACAAAGTGATGGGGTAAAAGGAGGGGGGAGGGTTTAGTTGGCCTGTTAATTGTTTTCCTGCTTAAATTGAGCAGTTGGTGGATACACTTTAAAAAGCAATATTGGCACTGTGGCCCCATTATTTCTGTTCTTAATACTTGGAGCCCTGAACAAGTGTCCCCTTTGTCCCCCCTGTCACCGGGCCTGTTCAGGCGTTACCTATGGAGAAGCTGCGACATGACATCCTAGGACACGATACTGCACCATGCATCACCATTATATTTCAGTGTGCCTTGTCAATATTTAAATCTTGTTCTGTGTGACGTGAGTTGTAAATGGTTGAAAATCTCTGTGCTACAGTATCGTCACCATGTAGTTATAACAACACCGCAAAACCACCAAAAGACGTGTTTTGGTAGAGGGACTGCTGGAGGGGCCCATTGGGGCCCCCAGTTTGCTACCCCACCCCAGTATACCTGTGCTGTAGCCAGTGGAAGGGGCACTATCTTCCCGGTGATCTCTTCGGGAAGATGGTGCCGCACATAGAAAGCAAAGACTCTGGCTGCACTCTCCTGCCCTCGCTCTAAGCAAGGTGATCGGGCCACAAAAGGACCCCTGCCGGACCCCGGCCTGTGGGCCACAAAAGGATGCATTGGGGGCGGCATGCGGCCCATGGGTTTGACACCCCTGCCCTAGAGTATCAAAATTTGTTTCACGGCACCCCTAGGCCAAAGTTTTTTTTATTGAGAAATTCAGAAAAAAATATAAAATTATGTAAATTGTGTTTATAGCATGTCATCCTCAGGTTCAGTTATGTTATGAGGGAATGGTTTTGCCAATTTAATAAAGTATAAATAATTTTAATTGGTCCTGGACCACCAAACTATGCTACCAGTGCAAGAACCCCAGTTTGGAAACTACTGCCATAAAATAAACCTTTTTTGTTTTTTTTAAACTACATGTAATACACCTTAGAGCTCAGTTCCTAAAAGGTTTTAAACCCTTGCATACAGTAAACTACACATATTTAAAAATCCTACACCGGGCACAAGTGCTCACGGGCCAATTTCATGGCAGTCTCGGATAGGAGGGCATTGTGGATTCACCAAGGGAATGCTGATGCTGACTCCAAGAAGAAAGGGAGTCTCTTCCCTATGAAGGTGAAGCCTTGTTTGGCGACGGCCTAGTTAATTTGATCTCGGCAGCTCCCGCAGGTAAGTCATCCTTCTTGCCCTATGTTCCCTCTCAACGGATGAAGACGCATCATTATCTGAAGCAGTCATTTCGGCCCAATAGATATGCAAGAAGTTAAGATTCCCCTTTCTTTGCAGGTAGAGGAAGGAAAAGAGGGAAGAGGTCTGTAGCCTCTTCAAGATCGCAGGAGCAGAGATCGTCCTCTGCTTCTGCCAAATCCACTGCATGACGCTGGGGCTCTCTTGCAGGAGCCCGCACCAGTGGGGGGCACGTCTAAAACTCTTCAGTCAGTTCTGGATTCATTCGGACCTGGACTCGTGGGTTTTACAAATAGCGTCCCAAGGGTACAAACTGGGGTTTCAAGACGTTCCCCCTCACCGATTGTTCAAATCAGCCTTAGTCAGCAGGGAGAAGGTTTTTATTCAAGCCTCTTCGTGGTCCCGAAGCCGGACGGCTCAGTCAGACCAATCTTAAATCTGAAATCCCTTAATTTCTACCTAAAGAAATTCAATTTCAAGATGGAATCTCTCAGGGTAGTGATCTCCAGTCCGGGGGATAAAGGAGATTTCATGGTTTTGGTAGACATAAAGGATGCCTACTTATATGTTCCCATTTAGCCACTGCATCAAGCTACCTGAGGTTTGCAATTCAGGATTGTCATTACCAATTTCAGACGTTGCCGTTTGGTCTGTCCACGGCTCCGAGGATTTTCACCAGGGTGATGGCGGAAATGATGGTTCTCCTTCGCAAGCAAGGAGTCACAATTATCCCGTACTTGGATGATCTCCTGATAAAGGCGAGATCCAGGGACCAGTTGGTGCAAAACATCTACTCTCCCTGACAGTTCTTCAACAACATGGTTGGCTCCTAAACTTGCCAAAATCGCAGTTGGTCCCAATGACGCGGTTGTTGTTTTTGGGAGTGATACTGGACACAGAAGAGGTTTTCTTCTAGTGGAAAGGCTCTGTTAGACCATCATCTACACGATATAGCCCTGAATTTTCCAATGCGTTTGGGAGAAAAATGCAATGGTACAAGACAGCTTTTCCTTGCCAATATCTCTCTTTTGCAAAGAGCTGCGCATTGGAAAATTCAGGGCTATGTCGTGTAGATGATGGCCTAACAGGAGGCTTTAAAATTTTCTTTCTAGTGACCTTCGTTTGGGAGAAAAATGCAATGGTACAAGACAGCTTTTCCTTGCCAATATCTCTCTTTTGCAAAGAGCTGCGCATTGGAAAATTCAGGGCTATGTCGTGTAGATGATGGCCTAACAGAAGGCTTTAAAATTTTCTTTCTAGTGTCCTTCGTTTGGGAGAAAAATGCAAAGGTATAAGACAGCTTTTCCTTGCCAATATCTCTCGTTTGCAAAGAGCTGCGCATTGGAAAATTCAGGGCTATATCGTGTAGATGATGGCCTAACAGGAGGCTTTAAAATTTTAATTCTAGTGTCCTTCGTTTGGGAGAAAAATGCAATGGTACAAGACAGCTTTTCCTTGCCAATATCTCTCTTTTGCAAAGAGCTGCGCATTGGAAAATTCAGGGCTATGTCGTGTAGATGATGGTCTAACAGGAGGCTTTAAAATTTTCTTTCTAGTGTCCTTCGTTTGGGAGAAAAATGCAATGGTACAATACAGCTTTTCCTTGCCAATATCTCTTTTTTGCAAAGAGCTGCGCATTGGAAAATTCAGGGCTATGTCGTGTAGTTGATGGCCTAACAGGAGGCTTTAAAATTTTCTTTCTAGTGTCCTTCGTTTGGGAGAAAAATGCAAAGGTATAAGACAGCTTTTCCTTGCCAATATCTCTCGTTTGCAAAGAGCTGCGCATTGGAAAATGCAGGGCTATATCGTGTAGATGATGGCCTAACAGGAGGCTTTAAAATTTTAATTCTAGTGTCCTTCGTTTGGGAGAAAAATGCAAAGGTACAAGACAGCTTTTCCTTGCCAATATCTCTCTTTTGCAAAGAGCTGCGCATTGGAAAATTCATGGCTATGCCGTGTAGATGATGGTCTAACAGGAGGCTTTAAAATTTTCTTTCTAGTGTCCTTCGTTTGGGAGAAAAATGCAATGGTACAAGACAGCTTTTCCTTGCCAATATCTCTCTTTTGCAAAGAGCTGCGCATTGGAAAATTCAGGGCTATGTCGTGTAGATGATGGCCTAACAGGAGGCTTTAAAATTTTCTTTCTAGTGTCCTTCGTTTGGGAGAAAAATGCAAAGGTATAAGACAGCTTTTCCTTGCCAATATCTCTCGTTTGCAAAGAGCTGCGCATTGGAAAATTCAGGGCTATATCGTGTAGATGATGGCCTAACAGGAGGCTTTAAAATTTTAATTCTAGTGTCCTTCGTTTGGGAGAAAAATGCAATGGTACAAGACAGCTTTTCCTTGCCAATATCTCTCTTTTGCAAAGAGCTGCGCATTGGAAAATTCAGGGCTATGTCGTGTAGATGATGGTCTAACAGGAGGCTTTAAAATTTTCTTTCTAGTGTCCTTCGTTTGGGAGAAAAATGCAATGGTACAATACAGCTTTTCCTTGCCAATATCTCTTTTTTGCAAAGAGCTGCGCATTGGAAAATTCAGGGCTATGTCGTGTAGTTGATGGCCTAACAGGAGGCTTTAAAATTTTCTTTCTAGTGTCCTTCGTTTGGGAGAAAAATGCAAAGGTATAAGACAGCTTTTCCTTGCCAATATCTCTCGTTTGCAAAGAGCTGCGCATTGGAAAATGCAGGGCTATATCGTGTAGATGATGGCCTAACAGGAGGCTTTAAAATTTTAATTCTAGTGTCCTTCGTTTGGGAGAAAAATGCAAAGGTACAAGACAGCTTTTCCTTGCCAATATCTCTCTTTTGCAAAGAGCTGCGCATTGGAAAATTCATGGCTATGCCGTGTAGATGATGGTCTAACAGGAGGCTTTAAAATTTTCTTTCTAGTGTCCTTCGTTTGGGAGAAAAATGCAATGGTACAAGACAGCTTTTCCTTGCCAATATCTCTCTTTTGCAAAGAGCTGCGCATTGGAAAATTCAGGGCTATGTCGTGTAGATGATGGCCTAACAGGAGGCTTTAAAATTTTCTTTCTAGTGTCCTTCGTTTGGGAGAAAAATGCAAAGGTATAAGACAGCTTTTCCTTGCCAATATCTCTCGTTTGCAAAGAGCTGCGCATTGGAAAATTCAGGGCTATATCGTGTAGATGATGGCCTAACAGGAGGCTTTAAAATTTTAATTCTAGTGTCCTTCGTTTGGGAGAAAAATGCAATGGTACAAGACAGCTTTTCCTTGCCAATATCTCTCTTTTGCAAAGAGCTGCGCATTGGAAAATTCAGGGCTATGTCGTGTAGATGATGGTCTAACAGGAGGCTTTAAAATTTTCTTTCTAGTGTCCTTCGTTTGGGAGAAAAATGCAATGGTACAATACAGTTTTCCTTGCCAATATCTCTCTTTTGCAAAGAGCTGCGCATTGGAAAATTCAGGGCTATGTCGTGTAGATGATGGCCTAACAGGAGGCTTTAAAATTTTCTTTCTAGTGTCCTTCGTTTGGGAGAAAAATGCAAAGGTACAAGACAGCTTTTCCTTGCCAATATCTCTCTTTTGCAAAGAGCTGCGCATTGGAAAATTCAGGGCTATGTCGTGTAGATGATGGCCTAACAGGAGGCTTTAAAATTTTCTTTCTAGTGTCCTTCGTTTGGGAGAAAAATGCAATGGTACAAGACAGCTTTTCCTTGCCAATATCTCTCTTTTGCAAAGAGCTGCGCATTGGAAAATTCAGGGCTATGTCGTGTAGATGATGGCCTAACAGGAGGCTTTAAAATTTTCTTTCTAGTGTCCTTCGTTTGGGAGAAAAATGCAAAGGTATAAGACAGCTTTTCCTTGCCAATATCTCTCGTTTGCAAAGAGCTGCGCATTGGAAAATTCAGGGCTATATCGTGTAGATGATGGCCTAACAGGAGGCTTTAAAATTTTAATTCTAGTGTCCTTCGTTTGGGAGAAAAATGCAATGGTACAAGACAGCTTTTCCTTGCCAATATCTCTCTTTTGCAAAGAGCTGCGCATTGGAAAATTCAGGGCTATGTCGTGTAGATGATGGTCTAACAGGAGGCTTTAAAATTTTCTTTCTAGTGTCCTTCGTTTGGGAGAAAAATGCAATGGTACAATACAGTTTTCCTTGCCAATATCTCTCTTTTGCAAAGAGCTGCGCATTGGAAAATTCAGGGCTATGTCGTGTAGATGATGGCCTAACAGGAGGCTTTAAAATTTTCTTTCTAGTGTCCTTCGTTTGGGAGAAAAATGCAAAGGTACAAGACAGCTTTTCCTTGCCAATATCTCTCTTTTGCAAAGAGCTGCGCATTGGAAAATTCAGGGCTATATCGTGTAGATGATGGCCTAACAGGAGGCTTTAAAATTTTAATTCTAGTGTCCTTCGTTTGGGAGAAAAATGCAATGGTACAAGACAGCTTTTCCTTGCCAATATCTCTCTTTTGCAAAGAGCTACGCATTGGAAAATTCAGGGCTATGTCGTGTAGATGATGGCCTAACAGGAGGCTTTAAAATTTTCTTTCTAGTGACCTTCGTTTGGGAGAAAAATGCAAAGGTACAAGACAGCTTTTCCTTGCCAATATCTCTCTTTTGCAAAGAGCTGCGCATTGGAAAATTCAGGGCTATGTCGTGTAGATGATGGCCTAACAGGAGGCTTTAAAATTTTCTTTCTAGTGTCCTTCGTTTGGGAGAAAAATGCAATGGTACAAGACAGCTTTTCCTTGCCAATATCTCTCTTTTGCAAAGAGCTGCGCATTGGAAAATTCAGGGCTATGTCGTGTAGATGATGGCCTAACAGGAGGCTTTAAAATTTTCTTTCTAGTGACCTTCGTTTGGGAGAAAAATGCAAAGGTACAAGACAGCTTTTCCTTGCCAATATCTCTCTTTTGCAAAGAGCTGCGCATTGGAAAATTCAGGGCTATGTCGTGTAGATGATGGCCTAACAGGAGGCTTTAAAATTTTATTTCTAGTGTCCTTCGTTTGGGAGAAAAATGCAATGGTACAAGACAGCTTTTCCTTGCCAATATCTCTCTTTTGCAAAGAGTTGCGCATTGGAAAATTCAGGGCTATGTCGTGTAGATGATGGTCTAACAGGAGGCTTTAAAATTTTCTTTCTAGTGTCCTTCGTTTGGGAGAAAAATGCAATGGTACAAGACAGCTTTTCCTTGCCAATATCTCTCTTTTGCAAAGAGCTGCGCATTGGAAAATTCAGGGCTATGTCGTGTAGATGATGGCCTAACAGGAGGCTTTAAAATTTTCTTTCTAGTGTCCTTCGTTTGGGAGAAAAATGCAATGGTACAAGACAGCTTTTCCTTGCCAATATCTCTCTTTTGCAAAGAGCTGCGCATTGGAAAATTCAGGGCTATGTCGTGTAGATGATGGCCTAACAGGAGGCTTTAAAATTTTCTTTCTAGTGTCCTTCGTTTGGGAGAAAAATGCAAAGGTATAAGACAGCTTTTCCTTGCCAATATCTCTCGTTTGCAAAGAGCTGCGCATTGGAAAATTCAGGGCTATATCGTGTAGATGATGGCCTAACAGGAGGCTTTAAAATTTTAATTCTAGTGTCCTTCGTTTGGGAGAAAAATGCAATGGTACAAGACAGCTTTTCCTTGCCAATATCTCTCTTTTGCAAAGAGCTGCGCATTGGAAAATTCAGGGCTATGTCGTGTAGATGATGGTCTAACAGGAGGCTTTAAAATTTTCTTTCTAGTGTCCTTCGTTTGGGAGAAAAATGCAATGGTACAATACAGTTTTCCTTGCCAATATCTCTCTTTTGCAAAGAGCTGCGCATTGGAAAATTCAGGGCTATGTCGTGTAGATGATGGCCTAACAGGAGGCTTTAAAATTTTCTTTCTAGTGTCCTTCGTTTGGGAGAAAAATGCAAAGGTACAAGACAGCTTTTCCTTGCCAATATCTCTCTTTTGCAAAGAGCTGCGCATTGGAAAATTCAGGGCTATATCGTGTAGATGATGGCCTAACAGGAGGCTTTAAAATTTTAATTCTAGTGTCCTTCGTTTGGGAGAAAAATGCAAAGGTACAAGACAGCTTTTCCTTGCCAATATCTCTCTTTTGCAAAGAGCTGCGCATTGGAAAATTCATGGCTATGCCGTGTAGATGATGGTCTAACAGGAGGCTTTAAAATTTTCTTTCTAGTGTCCTTCGTTTGGGAGAAAAATGCAATGGTACAAGACAGCTTTTCCTTGCCAATATCTCTCTTTTGCAAAGAGCTACGCATTGGAAAATTCAGGGCTATGTCGTGTAGATGATGGCCTAACAGGAGGCTTTAAAATTTTAATTCTAGTGACCTTCGTTTGGGAGAAAAATGCAAAGGTACAAGACAGCTTTTCCTTGCCAATATCTCTCTTTTGCATAGAGCTGCGCATTGGAAAATTCAGGGCTATGTCGTGTAGATGATGGCCTAACAGGAGTCTTTAAAATTTTAATTCTAGTGTCCTTCGTTTGGGAGAAAAATGCAAAGGTGCAAGACAGCTTTTCCTTGCCAATATCTCTCTTTTGCAAAGAGCTGCGCATTGGAAAATTCATGGCTATGCCGTGTAGATGATGGTCTAACAGGAGGCTTTAAAATTTTCATTCTAGTGTCCTTCGTTTGGGAGAAAAATGCAAAGGTACAAGACAGCTTTTCCTTGCCAATATCTCTCTTTTGCAAAGAGCTGCGCATTGGAAAATTCAGGGCTATGTCGTGTAGATGATGGCCTAACAGGAGGCTTTAAAATTTTCTTTCTAGTGTCCTTCGTTTGGGAGAAAAATGCAATGGTACAAGACAGCTTTTCCTTGCCAATATCTCTCTTTTGCAAAGAGCTGCGCATTGGAAAATTTAGGGCTATATCGTGTAGAATCTACACTGTAGATGATGGCCTAACAGGAGGCTTTAAAATTTTAATTCTAGTGTCCTTCGTTTGGGAGAAAAATGCAAAGGTACAAGACAGCTTTTCCTTGCCAATATCTCTCTTTTGCAAAGAGCTGCGCATTGGAAAATTCATGGCTATGCCGTGTAGATGATGGTCTAACAGGAGGCTTTAAAATTTTCTTTCTAGTGTCCTTCGTTTGGGAGAAAAATGCAATGGTACAAGACAGCTTTTCCTTGCCAATATCTCTCTTTTGCAAAGAGCTGCGCATTGGAAAATTCAGGGCTATGTCGTGTAGATGATGGCCTAACAGGAGGCTTTAAAATTTTCTTTCTAGTGACCTTCGTTTGGGAGAAAAATGCAAAGGTACAGGACAGCTTTTCCTTGCCAATATCTCTCTTTTGCAAAGAGCTGCGCATTGGAAAATTCAGGGCTATGTCGTGTAGATGATGGCCTAACAGGAGGCTTTAAAATTTTATTTCTAGTGTCCTTCGTTTGGGAGAAAAATGCAATGGTACAAGACAGCTTTTCCTTGCCAATATCTCTCTTTTGCAAAGAGCTGCGCATTGGAAAATTCATGGCTATGCCGTGTAGATGATGGTCTAACAGGAGGCTTTAAAATTTTCTTTCTAGTGTCCTTCGTTTGGGAGAAAAATGCAATGGTACAAGACAGCTTTTCCTTGCCAATATCTCTCTTTTGCAAAGAGCTGCGCATTGGAAAATTCAGGGCTATGTCGTGTAGATGATGGCCTAACAGGAGGCTTTAAAATTTTATTTCTAGTGTCCTTCGTTTGGGAGAAAAATGCAATGGTACAAGACAGCTTTTCCTTGCCAATATCTCTCTTTTGCAAAGAGTTGCGCATTGGAAAATTCAGGGCTATGTCGTGTAGATGATGGTCTAACAGGAGGCTTTAAAATTTTCTTTCTAGTGTCCTTCGTTTGGGAGAAAAATGCAAAGGTACAAGACAGCTTTTCCTTGCCAATATCTCTCTTTTGCAAAGAGCTACGCATTGGAAAATTCAGGGCTATGTCGTGTAGATGATGGCCTAACAGGAGGCTTTAAAATTTTAATTCTAGTGACCTTCGTTTGGGAGAAAAATGCAAAGGTACAAGACAGCTTTTCCTTGCCAATATCTCTCTTTTGCATAGAGCTGCGCATTGGAAAATTCAGGGCTATGTCGTGTAGATGATGGCCTAACAGGAGTCTTTAAAATTTTAATTCTAGTGTCCTTCGTTTGGGAGAAAAATGCAAAGGTGCAAGACAGCTTTTCCTTGCCAATATCTCTCTTTTGCAAAGAGCTGCGCATTGGAAAATTCATGGCTATGCCGTGTAGATGATGGTCTAACAGGAGGCTTTAAAATTTTCATTCTAGTGTCCTTCGTTTGGGAGAAAAATGCAAAGGTACAAGACAGCTTTTCCTTGCCAATATCTCTCTTTTGCAAAGAGCTGCGCATTGGAAAATTCAGGGCTATGTCGTGTAGATGATGGCCTAACAGGAGGCTTTAAAATTTTCTTTCTAGTGTCCTTCGTTTGGGAGAAAAATGCAAAGGTACAAGACAGCTTTTCCTTGCCAATATCTCTCGTTTGCAAAGAGCTGCGCATTGGAAAATTCAGGGCTATGTCGTGTAGATGATGGCCTAACAGGAGGCTTTAAAATTTTCTTTCTAGTGTCCTTCGTTTGGGAGAAAAATGCAAAGGTACAAGACAGCTTTTCCTTGCCAATATCTCTCTTTTGCAAAGAGCTACGCATTGGAAAATTCAGGGCTATGTCGTGTAGATGATAGCCTAACAGGAGGCTTTAAAATTTTCTTTCTAGTGACCTTCGTTTGGGAGAAAAATGCAAAGGTACAAGACAGCTTTTCCTTGCCAATATCTGTTTTGCAAAGAGCTGCGCATTGGAAAATTCATGGCTATGCCGTGTAGATGATGGTCTAACAGGAGGCTTTAAAATTTTCTTTCTAGTGTCCTTCGTTTGGGAGAAAAATGCAATGGTACAAGACAGCTTTTCCTTGCCAATATCTCTCTTTTGCAAAGAGCTGCGCATTGGAAAATTCAGGGCTATATCGTGTAGAATCTACACTGTAGATGATGGCCTAACAGGAGGCTTTAAAATTTTAATTCTAGTGTCCTTCGTTTGGGAGAAAAATGCAAAGGTACAAGACAGCTTTTCCTTGCCAATATCTCTCTTTTGCAAAGAGCTGCGCATTGGAAAATTCATGGCTATGCCGTGTAGATGATGGTCTAACAGGAGGCTTTAAAATTTTCTTTCTAGTGTCCTTCGTTTGGGAGAAAAATGCAATGGTACAAGACAGCTTTTCCTTGCCAATATCTCTCTTTTGCAAAGAGCTACGCATTGGAAAATTCAGGGCTATGTCGTGTAGATGATGGCCTAACAGGAGGCTTTAAAATTTACTTTCTAGTGACCTTCGTTTGGGAGAAAAATGCAAAGGTACAAGACAGCTTTTCCTTGCCAATATCTCTCTTTTGCAAAGAGCTGCGCATTGGAAAATTCAGGGCTATGTCGTGTAGATGATGGCCTAACAGGAGGCTTTAAAATTTTCTTTCTAGTGTCCTTCGTTTGGGAGAAAAATGCAATGGTACAAGACAGCTTTTCCTTGCCAATATCTCTCTTTTGCAAAGAGCTGCGCATTGGAAAATTCAGGGCTATGTCGTGTAGATGATGGCCTAACAGGAGGCTTTAAAATTTTCTTTCTAGTGACCTTCGTTTGGGAGAAAAATGCAAAGGTACAAGACAGCTTTTCCTTGCCAATATTTCTCTTTTGCAAAGAGCTGCGCATTGGAAAATTCAGGGCTATGTCGTGTAGATGATGGCCTAACAGGAGGCTTTAAAATTTTCTTTCTAGTGTCCTTCGTTTGGGAGAAAAATGCAATGGTACAAGACAGCTTTTCCTTGCCAATATCTCTCTTTTGCAAAGAGTTGCGCATTGGAAAATTCAGGGCTATGTCGTGTAGATGATGGTCTAACAGGAGGCTTTAAAATTTTCTTTCTAGTGTCCTTCGTTTGGGAGAAAAATGCAATGGTACAAGACAGCTTTTCCTTGCCAATATCTCTCTTTTGCAAAGAGCTACGCATTGGAAAATTCAGGGCTATGTCGTGTAGATGATAGCCTAACAGGAGGCTTTAAAATTTTCTTTCTAGTGACCTTCGTTTGGGAGAAAAATGCAAAGGTACAAGACAGCTTTTCCTTGCCAATATCTGTTTTGCAAAGAGCTGCGCATTGGAAAATTCATGGCTATGCCGTGTAGATGATGGTCTAACAGGAGGCTTTAAAATTTTCTTTCTAGTGTCCTTCGTTTGGGAGAAAAATGCAATGGTACAAGACAGCTTTTCCTTGCCAATATCTCTCTTTTGCAAAGAGCTGCGCATTGGAAAATTCAGGGCTATATCGTGTAGAATCTACACTGTAGATGATGGCCTAACAGGAGGCTTTAAAATTTTAATTCTAGTGTCCTTCGTTTGGGAGAAAAATGCAAAGGTACAAGACAGCTTTTCCTTGCCAATATCTCTCTTTTGCAAAGAGCTGCGCATTGGAAAATTCATGGCTATGCCGTGTAGATGATGGTCTAACAGGAGGCTTTAAAATTTTCTTTCTAGTGTCCTTCGTTTGGGAGAAAAATGCAATGGTACAAGACAGCTTTTCCTTGCCAATATCTCTCTTTTGCAAAGAGCTACGCATTGGAAAATTCAGGGCTATGTCGTGTAGATGATGGCCTAACAGGAGGCTTTAAAATTTACTTTCTAGTGACCTTCGTTTGGGAGAAAAATGCAAAGGTACAAGACAGCTTTTCCTTGCCAATATCTCTCTTTTGCAAAGAGCTGCGCATTGGAAAATTCAGGGCTATGTCGTGTAGATGATGGCCTAACAGGAGGCTTTAAAATTTTCTTTCTAGTGTCCTTCGTTTGGGAGAAAAATGCAATGGTACAAGACAGCTTTTCCTTGCCAATATCTCTCTTTTGCAAAGAGCTGCGCATTGGAAAATTCAGGGCTATGTCGTGTAGATGATGGCCTAACAGGAGGCTTTAAAATTTTCTTTCTAGTGACCTTCGTTTGGGAGAAAAATGCAAAGGTACAAGACAGCTTTTCCTTGCCAATATTTCTCTTTTGCAAAGAGCTGCGCATTGGAAAATTCAGGGCTATGTCGTGTAGATGATGGCCTAACAGGAGGCTTTAAAATTTTCTTTCTAGTGTCCTTCGTTTGGGAGAAAAATGCAATGGTACAAGACAGCTTTTCCTTGCCAATATCTCTCTTTTGCAAAGAGTTGCGCATTGGAAAATTCAGGGCTATGTCGTGTAGATGATGGTCTAACAGGAGGCTTTAAAATTTTCTTTCTAGTGTCCTTCGTTTGGGAGAAAAATGCAATGGTACAAGACAGCTTTTCCTTGCCAATATCTCTCTTTTGCAAAGAGCTGCGCATTGGAAAATTCAGGGCTATGTCGTGTAGATGATGGCCTAACAGGAGGCTTTAAAATTTTCTTTCTAGTGTCCTTCGTTTGGGAGAAAAATGCAAAGGTATAAGACAGCTTTTCCTTGCCAATATCTCTCGTTTGCAAAGAGCTGCGCATTGGAAAATTCAGGGCTATATCGTGTAGATGATGGCCTAACAGGAGGCTTTAAAATTTTAATTCTAGTGTCCTTCGTTTGGGAGAAAAATGCAATGGTACAAGACAGCTTTTCCTTGCCAATATCTCTCTTTTGCAAAGAGCTGCGCATTGGAAAATTCAGGGCTATGTCGTGTAGATGATGGTCTAACAGGAGGCTTTAAAATTTTCTTTCTAGTGTCCTTCGTTTGGGAGAAAAATGCAATGGTACAATACAGCTTTTCCTTGCCAATATCTCTCTTTTGCAAAGAGCTGCGCATTGGAAAATTCAGGGCTATGTCGTGTAGATGATGGCCTAACAGGAGGCTTTAAAATTTTCTTTCTAGTGTCCTTCGTTTGGGAGAAAAATGCAAAGGTACAAGACAGCTTTTCCTTGCCAATATCTCTCTTTTGCAAAGAGCTGCGCATTGGAAAATTCAGGGCTATATCGTGTAGATGATGGCCTAACAGGAGGCTTTAAAATTTTAATTCTAGTGTCCTTCGTTTGGGAGAAAAATGCAAAGGTACAAGACAGCTTTTCCTTGCCAATATCTCTCTTTTGCAAAGAGCTGCGCATTGGAAAATTCATGGCTATGCCGTGTAGATGATGGTCTAACAGGAGGCTTTAAAATTTTCTTTCTAGTGTCCTTCGTTTGGGAGTAAAATGCAATGGTACAAGACAGCTTTTCCTTGCCAATATCTCTCTTTTGCAAAGAGCTGCGCATTGGAAAATTCAGGGCTATGTCGTGTAGATGATGGCCTAACAGGAGGCTTTAAAATTTTCTTTCTAGTGTCCTTCGTTTGGGAGAAAAATGCAAAGGTACAAGACAGCTTTTCCTTGCCAATATCTCTCTTTTGCAAAGAGCTACGCATTGGAAAATTCAGGGCTATGTCGTGTAGATGATGGTCTAACAGGAGGCTTTAAAATTTTCTTTCTAGTGTCCTTCGTTAGGGAGAAAAATGCAATGGTACAAGACAGCTTTTCCTTGCCAATATCTCTCTTTTGCAAAGAGCTGCGCATTGGAAAATTCAGGGCTATATCGTGTAGATGATGGCCTAACAGGAGGCTTTAAAATTTTAATTCTAGTGTCCTTCGTTTGGGAGAAAAATGCAAAGGTACAAGACAGCTTTTCCTTGCCAATATCTCTCTTTTGCAAAGGGCTGCGCATTGGAAAATTCATGGCTATGCCGTGTAGATGATGGTCTAACAGGAGGCTTTAAAATTTTCTTTCTAGTGTCCTTCGTTTGGGAGAAAAATGCAATGGTACAAGACAGCTTTTCCTTGCCAATATCTCTCTTTTGCAAAGAGCTGCGCATTGGAAAATTCAGGGCTATGTCGTGTAGATGATGGCCTAACAGGAGGCTTTAAAATTTTCTTTCTAGTGTCCTTCGTTTGGGAGAAAAATGCAAAGGTACAAGACAGCTTTTCCTTGCCAATATCTCTCTTTTGCAAAGAGCTACGCATTGGAAAATTCAGGGCTATGTCGTGTAGATGATGGCCTAACAGGAGGCTTTAAAATTTTAATTCTAGTGACCTTCGTTTGGGAGAAAAATGCAAAGGTACAAGACAGCTTTTCCTTGCCAATATCTCTCTTTTGCATAGAGCTGCGCATTGGAAAATTCAGGGCTATGTCGTGTAGATGATGGCCTAACAGGAGTCTTTAAAATTTTAATTCTAGTGTCCTTCGTTTGGGAGAAAAATGCAAAGGTGCAAGACAGCTTTTCCTTGCCAATATCTCTCTTTTGCAAAGAGCTGCGCATTGGAAAATTCATGGCTATGCCGTGTAGATGATGGTCTAACAGGAGGCTTTAAAATTTTCATTCTAGTGTCCTTCGTTTGGGAGAAAAATGCAAAGGTACAAGACAGCTTTTCCTTGCCAATATCTCTCTTTTGCAAAGAGCTGCGCATTGGAAAATTCAGGGCTATGTCGTGTAGATGATGGCCTAACAGGAGGCTTTAAAATTTTCTTTCTAGTGTCATTCGTTTGGGAGAAAAATGCAAAGGTACAAGACAGCTTTTCCTTGACAATATCTCTCGTTTGCAAAGAGCTGCGCATTGGAAAATTCAGGGCTACGTCGTGTAGATGATGGCCTAACAGGAGGCTTTAAAATTTTCTTTCTAGTGTCCTTCGTTTGGGAGAAAAATGCAAAGGTACAAGACAGCTTTTCCTTGCCAATATCTCTCTTTTGCAAAGAGCTACGCATTGGAAAATTCAGGGCTATGTCGTGTAGATGATAGCCTAACAGGAGGCTTTAAAATTTTCTTTCTAGTGACCTTCGTTTGGGAGAAAAATGCAAAGGTACAAGACAGCTTTTCCTTGCCAATATCTGTTTTGCAAAGAGCTGCGCATTGGAAAATTCATGGCTATGCCGTGTAGATGATGGTCTAACAGGAGGCTTTAAAATTTTCTTTCTAGTGTCCTTCGTTTGGGAGAAAAATGCAATGGTACAAGACAGCTTTTCCTTGCCAATATCTCTCTTTTGCAAAGAGCTGCGCATTGGAAAATTCAGGGCTATATCGTGTAGAATCTACACTGTAGATGATGGCCTAACAGGAGGCTTTAAAATTTTAATTCTAGTGTCCTTCGTTTGGGAGAAAAATGCAAAGGTACAAGACAGCTTTTCCTTGCCAATATCTCTCTTTTGCAAAGAGCTGCGCATTGGAAAATTCATGGCTATGCCGTGTAGATGATGGTCTAACAGGAGGCTTTAAAATTTTCTTTCTAGTGTCCTTCGTTTGGGAGAAAAATGCAATGGTACAAGACAGCTTTTCCTTGCCAATATCTCTCTTTTGCAAAGAGCTACGCATTGGAAAATTCAGGGCTATGTCGTGTAGATGATGGCCTAACAGGAGGCTTTAAAATTTACTTTCTAGTGACCTTCGTTTGGGAGAAAAATGCAAAGGTACAAGACAGCTTTTCCTTGCCAATATCTCTTTTTTGCAAAGAGCTGCGCATTGGAAAATTCAGGGCTATGTCGTGTAGATGATGGCCTAACAGGAGGCTTTAAAATTTTCTTTCTAGTGTCCTTCGTTTGGGAGAAAAATGCAATGGTACAAGACAGCTTTTCCTTGCCAATATCTCTCTTTTGCAAAGAGCTGCGCATTGGAAAATTCAGGGCTATGTCGTGTAGATGATGGCCTAACAGGAGGCTTTAAAATTTTCTTTCTAGTGACCTTCGTTTGGGAGAAAAATGCAAAGGTACAAGACAGCTTTTCCTTGCCAATATTTCTCTTTTGCAAAGAGCTGCGCATTGGAAAATTCAGGGCTATGTCGTGTAGATGATGGCCTAACAGGAGGCTTTAAAATTGTATTTCTAGTGTCCTTCGTTTGGGAGAAAAATGCAATGGTACAAGACAGCTTTTCCTTGCCAATATCTCTCTTTTGCAAAGAGTTGCGCATTTGAAAATTCAGGGCTATGTCGTGTAGATGATGGTCTAACAGGAGGCTTTAAAATTTTCTTTATAGTGTCCTTCGTTTGGGAGAAAAATGCAAAGGTACAAGACAGCTTTTCCTTGCCAATATCTCTCGTTTGCAAAGAGCTGCGCATTGGAAAATTCAGGGCTATATCGTGTAGATGATGGCCTAACAGGAGGCTTTAAAATTTTAATTCTAGTGTCCTTCGTTTGGGAGAAAAATGCAATGGTACAAGACAGCTTTTCCTTGCCAATATCTCTCTTTTGCAAAGAGCTGCGCATTGGAAAATTCAGGGCTATGTCGTGTAGATGATGGTCTAACAGGAGGCTTTAAAATTTTCTTTCTAGTGTCCTTCGTTTGGGAGAAAAATGCAATGGTACAATACAGCTTTTCCTTGCCAATATCTCTCTTTTGCAAAGAGCTGCGCATTGGAAAATTCAGGGCTATGTCGTGTAGATGATGGCCTAACAGGAGGCTTTAAAATTTTCTTTCTAGTGTCCTTCGTTTGGGAGAAAAATGCAAAGGTACAAGACAGCTTTTCCTTGCCAATATCTCTCTTTTGCAAAGAGCTGCGCATTGGAAAATTCAGGGCTATATCGTGTAGATGATGGCCTAACAGGAGGCTTTAAAATTTTAATTCTAGTGTCCTTCGTTTGGGAGAAAAATGCAAAGGTACAAGACAGCTTTTCCTTGCCAATATCTCTCTTTTGCAAAGAGCTGCGCATTGGAAAATTCATGGCTATGCCGTGTAGATGATGGTCTAACAGGAGGCTTTAAAATTTTCTTTCTAGTGTCCTTCGTTTGGGAGAAAAATGCAATGGTACAAGACAGCTTTTCCTTGCCAATATCTCTCTTTTGCAAAGAGCTGCGCATTGGAAAATTCAGGGCTATGTCGTGTAGATGATGGCCTAACAGGAGGCTTTAAAATTTTCTTTCTAGTGTCCTTCGTTTGGGAGAAAAATGCAAAGGTACAAGACAGCTTTTCCTTGCCAATATCTCTCTTTTGCAAAGAGCTACGCATTGGAAAATTCAGGGCTATGTCGTGTAGATGATGGTCTAACAGGAGGCTTTAAAATTTTCTTTCTAGTGTCCTTCGTTTGGGAGAAAAATGCAATGGTACAAGACAGCTTTTCCTTGCCAATATCTCTCTTTTGCAAAGAGCTGCGCATTGGAAAATTCAGGGCTATGTCGTGTAGATGATGGTCTAACAGGAGGCTTTAAAATTTTCTTTCTAGTGTCCTTCGTTTGGGAAAAAAATGCAATGGTACAAGACAGCTTTTCCTTGCCAATATCTCTCTTTTGCAAAGAGCTGCGCATTGGAAAATTCAGGGCTATGTCGTGTAGATGATGGTCTAACAGGAGGCTTTAAAATTTTCTTTCTAGTGTCCTTCGTTTGGGAGAAAAATGCAATGGTACAAGACAGCTTTTCCTTGCCAATATCTCTCTTTTGCAAAGAGCTGCGCATTGGAAAATTCAGGGCTATGTCGTGTAGATGATGGCCTAACAGAAGGCTTTAAAATTTTCTTTCTAGTGTCCTTCGTTTGGGAGAAAAATGCAAAGGTATAAGACAGCTTTTCCTTGCCAATATCTCTCGTTTGCAAAGAGCTGCGCATTGGAAAATTCAGGGCTATATCGTGTAGATGATGGCCTAACAGGAGGCTTTAAAATTTTAATTCTAGTGTCCTTCGTTTGGGAGAAAAATGCAATGGTACAAGACAGCTTTTCCTTGCCAATATCTCTCTTTTGCAAAGAGCTGCGCATTGGAAAATTCAGGGCTATGTCGTGTAGATGATGGTCTAACAGGAGGCTTTAAAATTTTCATTCTAGTGTCCTTCGTTTGGGAGAAAAATGCAATGGTACAAGACAGCTTTTCCTTGCCAATATCTCTCTTTTGCAAAGAGCTGCGCATTGGAAAATTCAGGGCTATGTCGTGTTGATGATGGCCTAACAGGAGGCTTTAAAATTTTCTTTCTAGTGTCCTTCGTTTGGGAGAAAAATGCAAAGGTATAAGACAGCTTTTCCTTGCCAATATCTCTCTTTTGCAAAGAGCTACGCATTGGAAAATTCAGGGCTATGTCGTGTAGATGATGGCCTAACAGGAGGCTTTAAAATTTTCTTTCTAGTGACCTTCGTTTGGGAGAAAAATGCAAAGGTACAAGACAGCTTTTCCTTGCCAATATCTCTCTTTTGCATAGAGCTGCGCATTGGAAAATTCATGGCTATGTCGTGTAGATAATGGCCTAACAGGAGGCTTTAAAATTTTCTTTCTAGTGTCCTTCGTTTGGGAGAAAAATGCAATGGTACAAGACAGCTTTTCCTTGCCAATATCTCTCTTTTGCAAAGAGCTACGCATTGGAAAATTCAGGGATATGTCGTGTAGATGATGGCCTAACAGGAGGCTTTAAAATTTTCTTTCTAGTGACCTTCGTTTGGGAGAAAAATGCAAAGGTACAAGACAGCTTTTCCTTGCCAATATCTCTCTTTTGCAAAGAGCTACGCAATGGAAAATTCAGGGCTATGTCGTGTAGATGATGGCCTAACAGGAGGCTTTGAAATTTTCTTTCTAGTGACCTTCGTTTGGGAGAAAAATGCAAAGGTACAAGACAGCTTGTCCTTGCCAATATCTCTCTTTTGCAAAGAGCTGCGCATTGGAAAATGCAGGGCTATGTCGTGTAGATGATGGCCTAACAGGAGGCTTTACAATTTTAATTCTAGTGTCCTTCGTTTGGGAGAAAAATGCAAAGGTACAAGACAGCTTTTCCTTGCCAATATCTCTCTTTTGCAAAGAGCTGCGCATTGGAAAATTCATGGCTATGCCGTGTAGATGATGGTCTAAACAGGAGGCTTTAAAATTTTCTTTCTAGTGTCCTTCGTTTGGGAGAAAAATGCAAAGGTACAAGACAGCTTTTCCTTGCCAATATCTCTCTTTTGCAAAGAGCTGCGCATTGGAAAATTCAGGGATATGTCGTGTAGATGATGGCCTAACAGGAGGCTTTAATATTTTCTTTCTAGTGACCTTCGTTTGGGAGAAAAATGCAAAGGTACAAGACAGCTTTTCCTTGCCAATATCTCTCTTTTGCAAAGAGCTGCGCATTGGAAAATTCAGGGCTATGTCGTGTAGATGATGGCCTAACAGGAGGCTTTACAATTTTAATTCTAGTGTCCTTCGTTTGGGAGAAAAATGCAAAGGTACAAGACAGCTTTTCCTTGCCAATATCTCTCTTTTGCAAAGAGCTGCGCATTGGAAAATTCATGGCTATGCCGTGTAGATGATGGTCTAAACAGGAGGCTTTAAAATTTTCTTTCTAGTGTCCTTCGTTTGGGAGAAAAATGCAAAGGTACAAGACAGCTTTTCCTTGCCAATATCTCTCTTTTGCAAAGAGCTGCGCATTGGAAAATTCAGGGATATGTCGTGTAGATGATGGCCTAACAGGAGGCTTTAATATTTTCTTTCTAGTGACCTTCGTTTGGGAGAAAAATGCAAAGGTACAAGACAGCTTTTCCTTGCCAATATCTCTCTTTTGCAAAGAGCTGCGCATTGGAAAATTCAGGGCTATGTCGTGTAGATGATGGCCTAACAGGAGGCTTTAAAAATGTATTTCTAGTGTCCTTCGTTTGGGAGAAAAATGCAAAGGTACAAGACAGCTTTTCCTTGCCAATATCTCTCTTTTGCAAAGAGCTACGCATTGGAAAATTCAGGGCTATGTCGTGTAGATGATGGCTTAACAGGAGGCTTTAAAATTTTCTTTCTAGTGACCTTCGTTTGGGAGAAAAATGCAAAGGTACAAGACAGCTTTTCCTTGCCAATATCTCTCTTTTGCAAAGAGCTGCGCATTGGAAAATTCAGGGCTATATCGTGTAGATGATGGCCTAACAGGAGGCTTTAAAATTTCAATTCTAGTGTCCTTCGTTTGGGAGAAAAATGCAAAGGTACAAGACAGCTTTTCCTTGCCAATATCTCTCTTTTGCAAAGAGCTGCGCATTGGAAAATTCATGGCTATGCCGTGTAGATGATGGTCTAACAGGAGGCTTTAAAATTTTCTTTCTAGTGTCCTTCGTTTGGTAGAAAAATGCAATGGTACAAGACAGCTTTTCCTTGCCAATATCTCTCTTTTGCAAAGAGCTGCGCATTGGAAAATTCAGGGCTATGTCGTGTAGATGATGGCCTAACAGGAGGCTTTAAAAATTTCTTTCTAGTGAACTTCGTTTGGGAGAAAAATGCAAAGGTACAAGAATGCTTTTCCTTGCCAATATCTCTCTTTTGCAAAGAGCTGCGCATTGGAAAATTCAGGGCTATGTCGTGTAGATGATGGCCTAACAGGAGGCTATAAAATTTTCTTTCTAGTGTCCTTCGTTTGGGAGAAAAATGCAATGGTACAAGACAGCTTTTCCTTGCCAATATCTCTCTTTTGCAAAGAGCTGCGCATTGGAAAATTCAGGGCTATGTCGTGTAGATGATGGCCTAACAGGAGGCTTTAAAATTTTCTTTCTAGTGTCCTTCGTTTGGGAGAAAAATGCAATGGTACAAGACAGCTTTTCCTTGCCAATATCTCTCTTTTGCAAAGAGCTACGCATTGGAAAATTCAGGGATATGTCGTGTAGATGATGGCCTAACAGGAGGCTTTAAAATTTTCTTTCTAGTGACCTTCGTTTGGGAGAAAAATGCAAAGGTACAAGACAGCTTTTCCTTGCCAATATCTCTCTTTTGCAAAGAGCTACGCATTGGAAAATTCAGGGCTATGTCGTGTAGATGATGGCCTAACAGGAGGCTTTGAAATTTTCTTTCTAGTGACCTTCGTTTGGGAGAAAAATGCAAAGGTACAAGACAGCTTGTCCTTGCCAATATCTCTCTTTTGCAAAGAGCTGCGCATTGGAAAATGCAGGGCTATGTCGTGTAGATGATGGCCTAACAGGAGGCTTTACAATTTTAATTCTAGTGTCCTTCGTTTGGGAGAAAAATGCAAAGGTACAAGACAGCTTTTCCTTGCCAATATCTCTCTTTTGCAAAGAGCTGCGCATTGGAAAATTCATGGCTATGCCGTGTAGATGATGGTCTAAACAGGAGGCTTTAAAATTTTCTTTCTAGTGTCCTTCGTTTGGGAGAAAAATGCAAAGGTACAAGACAGCTTTTCCTTGCCAATATCTCTCTTTTGCAAAGAGCTGCGCATTGGAAAATTCAGGGATATGTCGTGTAGATGATGGCCTAACAGGAGGCTTTAATATTTTCTTTCTAGTGACCTTCGTTTGGGAGAAAAATGCAAAGGTACAAGACAGCTTTTCCTTGCCAATATCTCTCTTTTGCAAAGAGCTGCGCATTGGAAAATTCAGGGCTATGTCGTGTAGATGATGGCCTAACAGGAGGCTTTAAAAATTTATTTCTAGTGTCCTTCGTTTGGGAGAAAAATGCAAAGGTACAAGACAGCTTTTCCTTGCCAATATCTCTCTTTTGCAAAGAGCTACGCATTGGAAAATTCAGGGCTATGTCGTGTAGAATGCTCAACACCTGACACCCACGTGGCAGCTGACGCATACAAATGCAGCACCTGAAATACACACATATACACGTGCAGCACCTGAGACACACACATACACGTACAGCACCTGAGACACACACACATGTATGTACACGCGCGGCTCCAGGCACACACATACGTACGTACACACGCGGCACTTGACACACACACGTACACGCGCGGCACCTGACACACACACACACACACACACGTACGTACGTACGTACATGTGTGGCACCTGACACACACACGTATGCACACATGTGGCTCCTGACACACACGCGCGTTGCTCCTGACACACACACATGTACGTACGCGCTCGGCTCCTGACACACACACACGTATGTATACGCGCGGCACCTGAAACCTACACGTATGTACGTATACGTGCGGCTCCTGACACCCTCACGCATGTACACGCGTGGCTCCTGGCACACTGGCACACACACACACACACGTACACGCGCGGCACCTGACACATACACGCGTGTACGTACACACATGCACAGCACCTGACATACACACATGTAGGTACGCGCCACCTGACACACACACACACACACGTACACGCACGACACCTGACACACACGAACGTACGCGCACGGCACCTGACACACACGTACATACTAGTGATGAGTGGGTTCGGTTCATCGGAATCCGGACCCCCCGAACTTCACCCATTTTACATGGGTCCGAGGCAGGTTCGAACCTTCACGCCTTGCTCGGCTAACCCGAGCGCGCCCGAACGTCATCATCCCGCTGTCGGATTCCCGCGAGATTCGGATGTCTGCATTCGTGGAAAGGGGTCCCATGTGTAAACATGGGACCCCTTTCAGTCCGTCTGGTCCGGGTGTTCGGTTTGTTGTTTTGCCAAGTACGTGGAGTTAATCTGGAACCTGGATCAGGTGAGTATAATTATCTTTTATTTTCAGGTACCCGTGGATTCTACTTGGAGCAGAGGACCGACTGCTTCGTGTCAACATAGGTAAGTATGTGTGTGTCGGCAGGTGTGAAATAAAGTTATACTTTCACGGTGTCTGTGTCCTGTTTTTATTTGGGTATTTTTTCCCCAGTAGAACTACCGGTACCAGCGGGCCCGTTTTTCTCCCGCATGCTGGTACTTGTGGTTCTCAAAGTACCAGATTGCGGGGGAGGCTTGCTGGGACTTGTAGTACTACTGGAAAAAACAATATTCTTTCAATTTTCTCAAGGCTATCAGCCTCCCATCCGCAGCCCTTGGATGGGGGGGACAGCCTCGGGCTTCACCCCTGGCCCTTGGGTGGCTGGGGGGGGACCCCTTGATTGAAGGGGTCCCCACTCCCCCAGGGTACCCTGGCCAGGGGTGACTAGTTGGATATTTAATGCCACGGCCGCAGGGCACTGTATAAAAGTGACCCCCGGCTGTGGCATTATCTGTCCAGCTAGTGGAGCCCGATGCTGGTGTAAAAATAATGGGGGACCCTACTCTTTTTGTCCCCCGTATTTTTTGCACCAGCACCAGGCGCAGAGCCCGGAGCTGGTTTTAAAAATACGGGGGATCCCCTGTCCGTTTTTCCCCCGGATTTTTAGAACCAGGACCGGCTCGAAGAGCCCGAGGCTGGTTATGCTTTGGAGGGGGGACCCCACGCAATTTTTCTTTTCCGGGTTTTTCACATTCCATTTAAAAAAAAATAATAATAATAATAATCTTTTAAAAAATATATAAATAATACTTGTGCCTCCAAAAAAGACGAAACCAAGTACCTAATCCCTTCTAATATAAATAGATATGCTATTACCCCAAAAAAATATTATTTTTTATTAGATTCCGCCTGCAAAGTGTGGCGGATTGAAAATGACGAATTTACTGTTTAAAAGCACTGTTGTCGAATTTACAAACTTCAATTGAATATACTTTTGTTGAATTGCCGCATTTGTACCATTGCAGAAAAGTCGAATTTGTCAAATGTCGAATTTTAAAAAGTCGAATTTTGAAAGGATGCAAGAATAGGCCCCGCCCCCTTCACATCAGCCGTCCCCTTCTACCCCTGTACCTTGCTCTCTCCTGTCTGTGCTCTCTCCCGTCTGTAGGACTAGGCCCCGCCCCCTTCTTACCCTCCAGTGACTGCTCTCTCCTGACAAGTGGACCAGGCCTGCCCCCTACACGCTGCTGGTGTCTTCATTGTTACTTGGTCTGGAGCTCCGTTGGGGAGAGAACTCACGTGAGCTCATTAAGAATGAGGAACTGGGATGTTTTAATTTTATTGTGAGTAGTGTACTGTGGTGATGTAGTATGTTGTATGGGGGGTATAGTGTAACTATGAAGTGCAGCATATGGGAGGGCTATAGCATAGTGATGTAGTGTGGCATATGGGGGGTGGTAGCGCATAGGCGTGCGTACAGGGGGTGCCTGGTGCGCACAGGCACTCCCTAATGTCCAGCACCGCTGCACGCCACGCTTGCTGTGGCACAGTGATCGCTGAGTGTGTGATCGGTGGAGCCTAGCCTGTAGCTCATTTCCGTACCTCCCACCACCGCTGCGCCCGCCCCCCCTCTGCCTGCTGCTAATACTATGCTGAGTGCATTCGTCGGCGGCCTCACTGGGGGGACTGGTGTCACCTTGCAATGTGACGTGGTGATGTCCGCCTATGCTCTCCTCCCGCCCACCCGTGCTTTCCTCCCGCTGCGGTCACTCAGTCCTAGTGTGCCGCGGCTGCCACACCACTGGCAGTGTTCCTCTAGGGGGGACTGGGAGCCGCCGGCAGACACATTCTGCTGAGACTTACTTGTCAGTGCGGGTTCCGGATGGCAGGCGGCGGGTGGGAGGGCAGACGGGGAGCAGGTGTCACAAGGAGTGTGTGGGTAACTAATTCACAATACTTCCGCTCAACGTGGCACTGCTGGTCCTTCATCTCCCATGTCTCTTCACCAGGTGGCGGGCGGCCCGAAAATTAAGTGATGTGTTGTGCAGCAGTCAGTGTGAAGTGACTGTGAGTAACACTGATGGTGCTGATGATGCTGCTGCAGAATCGGGAAGCAATTAATTCATAAATATAATGTACTCAGTGTATTATACATACATAAACATGTACATACGTGTATTTGTGTATGCATGTATATACATGAGTGTGTGTGCATATATATATATATATATATATACAGCCAGTTCCCAGGAACAAAAGTCCTCCCCCGCTTCCGCTAAGTCCACAGCATGACGCTGGGGCTCCACTGGTGGAGCCAGGTGCGGTGGGGGCCCGTCTCAAATGCTTCAACAATCAGTGGGCTTGCTCACAGGTGGATCCCTGGATTCTACAAGTAGTGTCTCAGGGATTCAAGCTGGAATTCGAGACGTCTCCCCCTCGCCGTTTCCTAAAATCTGCCTTGCCAACATCTCCCTTGGACAGGGAGGCTGTGATAGAGGCAAATTCACAAGCTGTATTTGCAGCAGGTGATAGTCAAGGTACCCCTCCTTCAACAAGGAAGGGGTTACTATTCCACCATGTTTGTGGTACCGAAACCGGACGGTTCGGTGAGACCCATTTTAAATCTTTGAACACGTATATAAAACGGTTCAAGTTCAAGATGGAATCGCTCAGGGCGGTTATCTCAAGCCTGGAGGAAGGGGATTACATGGTATCACTGGACATCAAGGATGCTTACCTGCATGTCCCCATTTACTCTCCTCACCAGGAGTACCTCAGATTTGTGGTACAGGACTGTCATTCTGCGGCGGGACTGCCGCATTCTAGATCAGTAAAAGCCCATTCCACGAGGAAGGTGGGCTCTTCTTGGGCGGCTGCCCGAGGGGTCTCTGCTTTACAACTTTGCCGAGCTGCTACTTGGTCGGGGTCAAACACATTTGCAAGATTTTACAAGTTTGACACCCTGGCTGAGGAGGACCTAGAGTTCGCTCATTCGGTGCTGCAGAGTCATCCGCACTCTCCCTCCCGTTTGGGAGCTTTGATATAATCCCCATGGTCCTTACGGAGTCCCAGCATCCACTTAGGACGTCAGAGAAAATAAGATTTTACTCACCGGTAAATCTATTTCTCGTAGTCCGTAGTGGATGCTGGGCGCCCATCCCAAGTACTTGTACATAGTTATTGTTAACAAAAGGGTTATTGTTGAGAGCCATCTGTGCAGAGGCTCCGTTGTTGTCATACTGTTAACTGGGTATAATATCACGAGTTGTACGGTGTGATTGGTGTGGCTGGTATGAGTCTTACCCGGGATTCAAAATCCTTCCTTAGTGACAGTATCCTAACTGAGGACTGGAGCAGGGTCATAGGGGGAGGAGCCAGTGCACACCAGGTAGTCCTAAAGCTCTCTTTAGTTGTGCCAAGTCTCCTGCGGAGCCGCTATTCCCCATGGTCCTTACGGAGTCCCAGCATCCACTACGGACTACGAGAAATAGATTTACCGGTGAGTAAAATCTTATTTTATATATATATATATATATATATATATATATATATATATGACTTGGGGTTTGTTTTATTAGATAGAGCATGTCCCTGTGAAGTGCCTTTTGGGGTTGTGGTTTTTCAGAAAGTTACAGGTTTTTTTTAATTAAGAGAAATATGCCCCATTATAGAGATCGGGCATTTCAATTTGTTGCGCCTGCGCAGTGGCCGCCAGCAGGGGGTGTACTAGAGTGCCTTCTCTTGAGAGCCGCAATATGGCCGCCTTCTCCCCGGTTATTCTGTAAATAGGAAAATAACCTCACAGGTTCACATAGGGCAGAGTTGCCACTACTAGTGCAGGGCTGTAACTTACAGTACTAAGGAAAAGCCATATACTAAAGCGGCACGGTGACCTCACCCCTCTCAGAGACACCAGGGCGCAGCACACTGGTACACACACCTGTTAGCTCAGGGCAGCACTATAGGACCCTCCTGTAATGCTGTGCTGGCGGCGTGTAGTGATCAGGGCACTGGGAGACTGGCTGGCTGGTCTCCGTCTCTGCTGCCTATAGAACTTCCACCTCTGTTATATATCAGGGCTGCTCTCCTGTTATGATTCCAATACTCTGGTCTGGGGATATCTTATAGCAAGGACCTGAGTACTGGAACGTAATGCTTGGAAAGGGAGTGGGAACGGGAATAGCCCCTGGCGCCCTATCTCCGTTGTCTCGCCCGTGCTGTCAGAAATCTCTTGCGAGACTATGGTTGCTTGGGCCCATGGCAGCCGCGTTTGAAGGGCGGATTACGTCTGCCCAACTCCGATGCCCCCTCAGGTCTTAATGGGAGACAAAGAGAAATCCGAGACAGGGTGATAACAAGGGGCCCTCTACTAAACAACAAAGCCGGGGGCTCAAAACTAACTTTAAACTAGAGTATGTGCGGAAAACCGCCAGGGAAAAGGACAACCAAAATACCCACTTGTCCACTCTTCTACCCGGCACCGGCGAGTTCCGGAGAGGAGTGTGGGAGCGTAAACCTCCGCAAATGCACCAACACAGAATACAAAATAAAGCGGCCTAGGCCGCAGCACGCGGCAGAGCCGCCACTCACGAAAACCACACGAGATCCTCTAGCGACTGTTGCGGGTAAATGAGGACTGGAAGACTCCTTGGGAAGAGATGACAACACTAAGATTCAGGAACTCTGAGGACAGGAATGACCGGACACAGCAGAACTGGAACAGACGTCAGCAAACCAAAGCAGCATGCAGGAAGCTATTACCGGCGTCTGTGTGAAGCACTGAGAAGGTATTTAGCAGGGAGTCCTTCAATCAGAAGTTCAGAGCCTGATTAGCACAATGCCGTGCAGCTGCCTTGCTGCACGACCAGAAGACAAGTGTGTGTGTGTAGTTCACTTGATTGACCCTGCAAGGGGAGCGCAGTCCGTCCGTGGCGTCCCCGTTGCTAGGGTCCAGGCGGCTCAGCGCGCCCGGCGTCCTAGCGTTGCTAGGGAGCCGGCGGCTAGCACGCTCGGCGTCCCTAGTTGCTAGGCGCCGGGCCGCGAGGACATCGCGGACCACGGCGCCTAACACCTGTGTGTTCTCTTCCTCTCCTACCTCACACTGGAACTGGCCGCCCAGAGAACGAGAGGGCAGCGGCTGACATCAGAGAGGGTGCAGCAATCTGTGTGGGCAGAGCCCCTCACAGCAAGGTGTCCTTATGCTGTGCCCCGTGTAATCACTGTGATCCATACAGACTCACCCTGGTATGCTCTCTATTATTTATTTTTTTACACTGCGGCATGCTCGAGGGAAGGGAGCAGGCACCACCCCACCGCCACTACTCCTCCGCCAGCATCACTGCCGAGCCGGTCAGTGTTCCGGCGGCAATGAGCAGTAGGCAGCCACCAGCAACAACAGTCAGGAAGCTGTTACTCCCGGCAGCAGTAGCGTCAAGCTGCAATTCAGCCAGCGGCACGATGATCCGGGAGACAGTGGCAGCACAGGGAAGCAGTACCCCCTCCAATCGCAGCACCAACTAGGAGACTGAGGCAGCAACCTGCCCCCAGCAGCAGCACCACCCTGATGATAGGTAAGATGCATTTTGGTGTCACAAGAAGGTGGCCGGAGTAGTGGCTGGCTGTGGTCACACCCCGGGGAAAAGTGATAGTGATTTCAGTGTTCCCTTGCGCGAGGATTGGATGTGTAGATGTATGGAGGCTATGTATGTATAGATGTGAGCGGCAGTGTGCGGATGTATGATAGCGGCAGTGTGCGGATGTATGAGAGCGGCAATGTACGGCTGTATAACTGCGTCGGTGTGCGGCTGTATGAGTGCGATGGTGTGCGGCTGTATGCGTGCGGCGGTGTGCGACTGTAAGAGTGCGGCTGTAAGAGTGCGGCTGTAAGAGTGCGGCTGTAAGAGTGCGGGGTTGTACGGATGTATGAGAGCGGGGTTGTACGGATGTATGAGAGCGGGGTTGTACGGATGTATGAGAGCGGCAGTGTATGAATGTATGAGAGCAACAGTGTACAGTTGTGTGAGAGCGGCAGTGTGCGGATGTATGAGAGTGGCGGTGTACGGATGTATGAGAGCGGCAGTGTATGGATGGCAGCGTCATAGGGAGGGATGTCGGAATGCTGTTATAGGGTTCCTAATACAAAATGCCACGTTGGGCTTGATGGGCAGGTAGTGCGGCAAGCACACCCAAATTGGCATCTGACGTCGCCTGCAGTCCACACTGTTGTGAGGAGTCAGAGTTAATTTTGACTGTGTAGTGTACTCACAGAGGACCTACCGCCCGTCCCCTCCTCGCATCTGAGCAGCAGGTCAGGCTCTTATTTTCTTTTTAATCAGGAGAGGCCGAGTGAACTGTGAGCAGGGGGGCAGAGCTACATGGGACCCAGAGGGGCTGCTGTGCTGTCAGAGAGGGAGAGGAAGAGAGAGATGAAGCTACTGCAGATCCCCAGCTGATTGTGAGGTGCCGGGTTGAAGGGTGATGTGATCACCCTTCTCCCTCGCTGCCGCTGGGGACCGCATCTAGGCTTCCTCCATCGAGGGCATGCGGCGCAGCAGTGGGCAGCGTGTAATGAGTTTGTCTGACTCATTATACTGCTGCCTGTTGTGGACACCTCCGTCCGTACGGACTGGTGTACATGCCCAGCACAGAGGTGACAGTGTTGGTGGAAGTGCTGCCCAGTTCTGACCCTGCAGGCCTCCCTGATCTGACTGCGGCCGCTGCTACTGCTGCGGCCCGAAACCCCTGCCGGTCCCCTCCATAGACTTCTGCCTGTCCAGCGCTGAGGTACTAGGGGTATCCCAGCTGCGGGAAGGGTATGTCTCTGGCTTTCTCTCCGGCAGGGGAAGGTGACAGCGGCGGAGGAAGTGTTGCCCACCTCAGACAGTGCAGGCCTCCCCGATCCAGCTGCGGCCACAGCTGATGCTGCCAGAACCCCCTGCTGGTCTCCTTTGTTGACTGCCGCATGGCCAGTGCTGAAGTACTGGGGGTAGGCCAGCTACGGGAAGAGTGTCTCTGCCTCGGGCTCTCTCTCTCTGTCAGGGGAAGGAAGGGCTGATTCTCTGGCACAACAGGGAGGGCTAGGCTGCAGGAACACAGCACTGGAAGAAACAGGAGGCCGAACTCATGACCAAAAAGTGAGCAGTGCAGTGATCAGCCCCCTAGTCTTTCCCTCTCTCTGGGTGCAGAGCTGTATTCTACAGAGAGAGCTGGGATGGGAAGAAGGGGAACGGCACCTGACGCACACATACACGCGCGGCACCTGACACACACATACACGCGCAACACCTGACACACACACACATACACGTGCGGCACCTGACACACACACACGTAGCATCAGACACAATAAAATAAACATGCAGCACCTGACCCACACATACACGCGCAACACCTGACACACACACATACACGTGCGGCACCTGACACACACACACGTAGCATCAGACACAATAAAATAAACATGCAGCACCTGACCCACACATCACGCGCAACACCTGACACACACACATATACACGCGCAACACCTGACACACACACATACACGTGCGGCACCTGACACACACACACGTAGCATCAGACACAATAAAATAAACATGCAGCACCTGACACATGCATATACACGCAGCACCTGACACATGCATATACACGCAGCACCTGACACATGCATATACACGCAGCACCTGACACATGCATATACACGCAGCACCTGACACATGCATATACACGCAGCACCTGACACATACATATACACGCACACCATCAGACACACACATACACATGCAGTGCCTTACTCACACACACATAGACACGTGCAGCACCTGAGGCACACACATGTACACGCGCAGCACCTGACGCACACTCATGTACACGCGCAGCACCTGAGGCACACACATGTACATGCGCAGCACCTGACGCACACTCATGTACACGCGCAGCACCTAATGCACACTCATGTACACGCGCAGCACCTGACGCACCCTCATGTACACGCGCATCACCTGACACAGACATACGTATTCATGCACAGCACCAGACATACACTTGTACACACGCAGAGCACCTGATACTCGCACACATATACACCCGCAACACCTGACACACACACACACACACACACACGTGCGGCAGCTGACGCATACACACGCACCATCAGACACACTCATATATACACGCAGCACCTGACACACACATACACACAGGAGCTGACACACACATACACAGGCAGCACCTGACACACACACACATATACACGCGCAGCACCTGACACCACGTACTCACACGTACAAGCAATGCATTTCACGCCTACCTCCAGCCTCAGTTACAGGCTGCTGCCGCCTACCCCCCTCCCTGCATCAGCTGCAAAGGCAGCAAAATATTTTGACCAAAGTCTAAAGGCCCGTACACATTAAACGATGTCGCTCTGTGAGCTACATCGTCTAATGTTTCCCCTCCCGGGCCGTCCAGCGGCCGACTGTACACACTGAGCGATATGACCGCTCTTATCGCTCAGTGACGTCACGCCCCCGCCAGCCCTGCATGAAGGTCGTGGACGACAGTCCACATCCTTCCTGCATGCCCTACCGACAGCGAAGATTGTTGCCGACCCGCGGGGCCGCGCATCGTTTGTCGCTGGCTGCATACACACTTAACGATAAAATGAGCGACGTCGCTCATTAAATCGTTAAGTGTGTACGGACCTAAAACAATTTGGTTTGGTTAATAAAATAATTTTGCACAGAACAGTGATGTTATACGAACATTTTCATTAAACATTTAAAAAATCAAATGTTTATTCTTTAAGTGAAATTTTACATTTCTGAATAAAAAAAATAAATTTAAAAAAAGCGATGAAATTCCATAGACAAAAAACCTTACGGTTTCACATGTCCCATTAAGGCTTCTTAGACATGATCGAAATTTCAGAAGCCTGTTGTAACTCTTCCACTCAAACTCCAAAAAGCAATGAAATTCCGATCATTAAGGCTGACGCCTTAATGGACGTGTTCCTTGCGCAATACAGATATGGTATGCCATCACAGCCTGTGGGTAAGTGCAGATTCAGCACTCTCACAGAGTGAGATTGCTGTCACTCACACAATGGTGGAGCTGCTAATTCACAGATTTGTGTGCTCATTGGAATACACACATGCAGTCTATGCAACTGAAGGTCTGAGCGGAAGACAAAGCTGCTCAGATGAGGTAAGAGTGTTGTTGATTGGAGGGAGGAGAGCGGTGTGGATGGGGGAACAGAAGTGTGTGGATAGAGGGAACACTAAGCAGCACTAATGGGGGGGACAGAGAAACACAGGGGGTAATTCAGACCGCAGCAGCAGCAGCAGCGATTGCAGTCTGAATTAGTTTGTGAGGTGCGCACGTGCAATGGCCGCACTGCGCGTGCGTACCCCAGGAGCCCAGTGAGATGCTATTACCCTGCCTGATTGATAGGCAGAGGTGATTGCGGGGAAGGAGGGGGGCGTGCAAACAGCGTTAGAATGCCATTGGCAGGGCATGGTCTGCACAACGGAGGCGTTTCCGGACCACTGGGGGGTGGGCTGTGGCGGTTATCCCCTGCCAAGAGCGCAGGATCCACTAAATTTACCTTCAGGATGTCAGCTACATGAATAGGGTAAGAGTGGTGTGGATGGGGGGTAGATTAAGCAGCAAGTATGGGAAGGGAGACAGAGCGGTGCAGATGCGGGAAATGGTGCAGATGGGTTGAAAACACTGGCATGGATGGGTAGAAAACTGGTGCAGATGGGAGAGAAGACAGTGTGCCATGTACTGGAGGAGGCAGAGTGACGTTGAAGAAGGAAACACTGAGCAGCACAGAGAGAAGGAAACGGTGGTACAGACAATGCACAGGTGGGGAAAGACAGATGGTACAGATAAGTTAGTACAGACTAGCACAGATGGGAGAACACAGCAGTAGGGATTGGGGAAGACCGGGCAGCATGGGGGTGTATAGGGGAAGTAAGTGTAGATGCATAGACCGTAGATGGGGTATTATAGTTTAGCAATTAACCAAGATGTTTGAGGGAGCTAAATGTGTATACTAAGTGAGATGGATGTATGGAGTTAGAAGGATGTTGTAACAAGGTGGCTTTGTTGTGTTGACTGAATGGGATGGTTGTGGGCACTGTGTGGGATGGGAGCACCACAAAACTGCTCAGACCTTCAGTTGCATAGACTGCATGTGTGTATTCCAATGAGCACACAAATCTGTGAATTAGCAGCTCCACCATTGTGTGAGTGACAGCAATCTCACTCTGTGAGAGTGCTGAATCTGCACTTACCCACAGGCTGTGATGGCATACCATATCTGTATTGCGCAAGGAACACGTCCATTAAGGCGTCAGCCTTAATGATCGGAATTTCATTGCTTTTTGGAGTTTGAGTGGAAGAGTTACAACAGGTTTCTGAAATTTCGATCATGTCTAAGAAGCCTTAATGGGACATGTGAAACCGTAAGGTTTTTTGTCTATGGAATATATATATATATATCACAAACATATATGATTCATACATATATCACACACACATACATGGTACATACATGAGAAAGACCTGGGATGGTGATGAGGCCAGGGCCCCCTGCTGATGTTGCGTTGAGGAAGGCAGTGTTCCAGGGCGGATGCCAGTCGGGGAGAGCGCCGCGCAGCCCGGGAAAAATACTGCTGAGGAGCTACATCTGGAAGAGCCCCTGGGAGGGAGAGTGCCAGTGCCACATGCCCCATCCTGCGCGGCAGACTCTGCAGGCCTGCACATGGGAAGGGAGGTCTCTGGCCACACATACTCACCCTTCTGCTGAAGCCCCGCTGCTGTCCCCATCAGCGATCTCCAGCGGGGAGCGGGGCCAGGATGAACCTCAACCTGTGAGAACTATCTTCATGATCAAGAGATCTCATATGCAAGATAAGTATGTGTTGGGATAGGGCTGGGGAGGGCGGCTGCTCGGGCACACCCCCGTCAAGTTAAGGAGATTTAACTGAGGAAGCACAAGGGAACTCTCGTCTGGGGACAACAACTGCAGGGAGACCACATCTTTTCAGATGAACATGGGAGGGCAGAAGGCTGCCTAATACTGAAGCACCCTCAGACATTAAACCATATGCAACAACTATTGCAAGCATTCCTGGGGGAAGGTCTGCAGCAGACGGATTTGCATACGGTGATGTCATCCAAGCAGTGGGCCAAAGTTGGCTGGAACCCTCATCTGTATATGAAAAGGGGCATGCAGGGCATGGCGGCCTTTTGCGGTGCTTGGATAACCCCAAGTTTGCATTAAACACCCCCACCCTCCTTCGGTGTGGGGCTCATGTTGGCCATGCCCAAGCCCCTGAAGCATTCAAGCTGATTTCTTGCAGCAGCTGGGCACTGTAACAGCTTCAGAGCTGCTGTACAAGACAAGTAAAAGGGTGTGGGCCCTGCAGCACCACCTGTAGTTTGCATACACACATATATAGGACAGCATCTCTTATATGCCCCAGGGTCAATAAAATAGTATCCTTGTCTAGGCTATCCATCCCCTCAGATAAGGTATTTGTCCATGCCGCTACAGCACTACACACCCAGGCCGACGCAATTGCCGGTCTGAGTAAGGTACCTGAATGTGTATAAATGGACTTCAGGGTAATCTCCTGTTTGCGGTCAGCACACTCTTTGAGGGTAGCCGTATCCTGGGACGGGAGGGCTACCTTCTTGGATAAGCGTGTTAATGCTTTGTCCACCCTAGGGGAGGATTCCCATCGTAACCTATCCGTTGATGGGAAAGGATACGCCATAAGAATTCTTTTGGAAATCTGCAGTCTTTTATCTGGAGATTCCCAAGCTTTTTCACATAACTCGTTCAGCTCGTGTGAGGGGGGAAAGGTTACCTCAGGCTTCTTTCCCTTGTACATATGTACCCTCTTGTCAGCGACAGGGGGTTCCTCTGTGATGTGCAAAACATCTTTTATTGCCATAATCATAAATCGAATGGATTTTGCCAATTTTGGCTGTAACTTTGCATCATCGTAATCGACACTGGAGTCAGAATCCGTGTCGGTATCTGTGTCAACAATCTGGGATAGTGGGCGCTTATGAGACCCTGACAGTCCCTGCAACATAGGATAAGGCATGGGTTTAAATCCTGACTGTCCCAAAGCTTCTGCCTTGTCTAATCTTTTGTGCAATGAGTTTACACTAGCATTTAAAACATTCCACATATCCATCCAATCAGCTGTCGGCGGAGACACCACATTCATTTGCTCCCGCTCCTCTCTAATATAGCCTTCTTCCTCAGACATGTCGACACACGTGTACCGACACACTACACACACAGGGAATGCTTTTTCTGAAGACAGTTTCCCCACAAGGCCCTTTGGAGAGACAGAGAGAGAGTATGCCAGCACACCCCCCAGCGCTATATAACCCAGGAATAAAACAGTAACTTAATGTTTGCCCAGTAGTGCTGCTGTATGTAATTTGCGAATTATGTGCCCCCCCCCCCCTCTTTTCAACCCTCTTGTCTAACGTGGTATAAGCAGGGTAGAGTCCGGGGAGCTTCCTCTCAGCGGTGCTGTGGAGAAAAAATGGCGCTGGTGAGTGCTGAGGGAGAAGCCCCGCCCCCTCGGAGGCGGGCTTCTGTCCCGCTTAAACTGTAAAATTGGTGGGGGCTTATACATATATAAAGTGCCCAGCTGTATATATGTTATATTTTTGCGAAAGAGGTTTATATTGCTGCCCAGGGCGCCCCCCCTGCGCCCTGCACCCTTACAGTGACCGGAGTATGTGAGGTGTATGGGAGCAAAGGCGCACAGCTGCAGTGCTGTGCGTTACCTCAGTGAAGATCATGAAGTCTTCTGCCGCCTCTGAAGTCTTCTTTTCTTCTCATACTCACCCGGCTTCTATCTTCCGGCTCTGCGAGGGGGACGGCGGCGCGGCTCTGGGACGGACGGCGAGGGTGAGATCCTGCGTACCAATCCCACTGGAGCTAATGGTGTCCAGTAGCCTAAGAAGCAGGACCTTGCAACTCAGATAGTAGGGCTGCTTCTCTCCCCTCAGTCCCTCGATGAGGGAGTCTGTTGCCAGTAGTGCTCCCTGAAAATTAAAAACCTAACAAAATACTTTCTGTCAGAAAGCTCAGGAGAGCTCCTGAAAAGCACCCAGTCTCCACTGGGTACAGTATCAAACTGAGGTCTGGAGGAGGGGCATAGAGGGAGGAGCCAGTGCACACCCAGAACTAAAGTCTTTCTTAAAGTGCCCATGTCTCCTGCGGAGCCCGTCTATCCCCATGGTCCTTACGGAGTCCCCAGCATCCTCTAGGACGTTAGAGAAAATAGGATTTTAATACCTACCGGTAAATCCTTTTCTCTTAGTCCGTAGAGGATGCTGGGCACCCGTCCCAGTGCGTACTGTGTCTGCAGTTATTAAATGGCCCTTAACTCCAGAACATTTATGTGGAGATGAAAACATCCAAGGAAGACTTGACCATCTTCCTTGGATGTTTTCCCCCTGTGTGACTGCTCTCCAGCCTCGGAGGGTTGTATCCGTGGTCCCTAGGATCCCGTCCTGGATCCCGAACCATCGCCCCTCTAGGTGGTGAGAACTGTGCAGCCACCAATGGAGTGAGATTCTGGTCTTGGAAGACAGGATTATCCTCCGGTGCATGTGTAGGTGGGATCCGGACCACTTGTCCAACAGGTCCCACTGGAACACTCTGGCATGGAACCTGCCAAACTGAATGGCCTCGTAGGCCGCAACCATCTTCCCCAGCAACTGAATGCATTGATGGATTAACACTCTTGCTGGTTTCAGAATTTGTTTGACCAGACTCTGGATCTCCAGAGCCTTTCCACTAGAAGAAAACCTCTTCTGTGTCCAGTATCACTCCCAAAAACAACAACCGCGTCATTGGGACCAACTGCGATTTTGGCAAGTTTAGGAGCCAACCATGTTGTTGAAGAACTGTCAGGGAGAGTAGATGTTTTGCACCAACTGGTCCCTGGATCTCGCCTTTATCAGGAGATCATCCAAGTACGGGATAATTGTGACTCCTTGCTTGTGAAGGAGGACCATCATTTCCGCCATCACCCTGGTGAAAATCCTCGGAGCCGTGGACAGACCAAACGGCAACGTCTGAAATTGGTAATGACAATCCTGAATTGCAAACCTCAGGTAGCTTGATGCAGTGGCTAAATGGGAACATATAAGTAGGCATCCTTTATGTCTACCAAAACCATGAAATCTCCTTTATCCCCCGGACTGGAGATCACTACCCTGAGAGATTCCATCTTGAAATTGAATTTCTTTAGGTAGAAATTAAGGGATTTCAGATTTAAGATTGGTCTGACTGAGCCGTCCGGCTTCTGGACCACGAAGAGGCTTGAATAAAAACCTTCTCCCTGCTGACTAAGGCTGATTTGAACAATCGGTGAGGGGGAACGTCTTGAAACCCCAGTTTGTACCCTTGGGACACTATTTGTAAAACCCACGAGTCCAGGTCCGAATGAATCTAGAACTGACTGAAGAGTTTTAGACGTGCCCCCCACTGGTGCGGGCTCCTGCAAGAGAGCCCCAGCGTCATGCAGTGGATTTGGCAGAAGCAGAGGACGATCTCTGCTCCTGCGATCTTGAAGAGGCTACAGACCTCTTCCCTCTTTTCCTTCCTCTACCTGCAAAGAAAGGGGAATCTTAACTTCTTGCATATCTATTGGGCCGAAATGACTGCGTCAGATAATGATGCGTCTTCAACCGTTGAGAGGGAACATAGGGCAAGAAGGATGACTTACCTGCGGGAGCTGCCGAGATCAAATTAACTAGGCCGTCGCCAAACAAGGCTTCACCTTCATAGGGAAGAGACTCCCTTTCTTCTTGGAGTCAGCATCAGCATTCCCTTGGTGAATCCACAATGCCCTCCTATCCGAGACTGCCATGAAATTGGCCCGTGAGCACTTGTGCCCGGTGTAGGATTTTTAAATATGTGTAGTTTACTGTATGCAAGGGTTTAAAACCTTTTAGGAACTGAGATCTAAAGTGTATTACATGTAGTTTAAAAAAAACAAAAAAGGTTTATTTTATGGCAGTAGTTTCCAAACTGGGGTTCTTGCACTGGTAGCATAGTTTGGTGGTCCAGGACCAATTAAAATTATTTATACTTTATTAAATTGGCAAAACCATTCCCTCACAACATAACTGAACCTGAGGATGACATGCTATAAACACAATTTACTTAATTTTATATTTTTTTCTGAATTTCTCAATAAAAAAAACTTTGGCCTAGGGGTGCCGTGAAACAAATTTTGATACTCTAGGGCAGGGGTGTCAAACCCATGGGCCGCATGCCGCCCCCAATGCATCCTTTTGTGGCCCACAGGCCGGGGTCCGACAGGGGTCCTTTTGTGGCCCGATCACCTTGCTTAGAGCGAGGGCAGGAGAGTGCAGCCAGAGTCTTTGCTTTCTATGTGCGGCACCATCTTCCCGAAGAGATCACCGGGAAGATAGTGCCCCTTCCACTGGCTACAGCACAGGTATACTGGGGTGGGGTAGCAAACTGGGGGCCCCAATGGGCCCCTCCAGCAGTCCCTCTACCAAAACACGTCTTTTGGTGGTTTTGCGGTGTTGTTATAACTACATGGTGACGATACTGTAGCACAGAGATTTTCAACCATTTACAACTCACGTCACACAGAACAAGATTTAAATATTGACAAGGCACACTGAAATATAATGGTGATGCATGGTGCAGTATCGTGTCCTAGGATGTCATGTCGCAGCTTCTCCATAGGTAACGCCTGAACAGGCCCGGTGACAGGGGGGACAAAGGGGACACTTGTTCAGGGCTCCAAGTATTAAGAACAGAAATAATGGGGCCACAGTGCCAATATTGCTTTTTAAAGTGTATCCACCAACTGCTCAATTTAAGCAGGAAAACAATTAACAGGCCAACTAAACCCTCCCCCCTCCTTTTACCCCATCACTTTGTCCAGTCCCTGTGGTCCATACTTATTTCCATTATTATGCATGTTGCTGTGCTGGCCCTTTTCTGAATGTCCCTGCCACCGCCACCGAAGAGCTGGATAGCCCAGTATGAAAACCACCTGCCGGCCTCACTGACGGTCCGAGTCAAAGGCTCCATTTTTTTTAAAGATCCCTCTGCCAAGTTAAGGGGGGGTTGAGGGGGCCCCAGAGATATCAGTGCACTGGGCCCCGAGATTTCTGTTGCTGGCCCTGACCCTCAGGGGCGTATCTACCCCTTGGCCAGGATGGCACTTGCCAGGGGCACCATCCAGCTGTGCCAACCGTGGCTAAGGGATAGAGTTCTGCAGTCTCGAAAGGGCGCTATGGCAATCAGCGTGGGACTGACCAATTAGACGGTGAGGGAAGGATACTGAAATTGTCCCAACCCTGTTACAGTTTGAAACGTTCCTCAACTGCTGTCCACTGCTTCACTCCTAGCTCTGCCCCTTTGAAATTATTAATCCCTACCCCCCGGTAGGCGGAGTTCTCCAGGCCCATACTCAGGAGTCACCACTGCTGTATATTATGTGCCGGTTGTAGAGGCAGAGCGGGGAACATCAGAGAACGCCACAAATTACACAGTGGGCAAGGAGATGGCTGGAGACAGCTGCACAGCCATGCCTTGCAAGTTCGAGAGAGCTGTTGAATTTCAGCACTTCAAGTCAGAGCCTGCCCCCTGCTGCCCCTGCTGCCCAATTTGTGCATGTGTGCTATCAGTGTGTGTGTGTGGGGGGGGTGGAGGATGTGTGTGACTGTGAGGGAGCTGTCAGTGTCAGTGGGGAGAGGAGCAGGAGGGAGTTGTCAGTGTGTGGAAGTGATGAGAGTTGTCAGTACTGGGGAAATGTGTGTGTGTGTGTGTGTGTGTGTACTAGATTTAGGAGTGTGTGTTTGTGAGAGGTTTCAGTTGGGGAATTAGAGTTCATACAGTAATTAAATGTTTTCATATTGAGAACTACATCTCCCAGCATATACAGTGTGCTGGGGATGCTAACAAGCTTTATTTAAAAGTTTAAAAAACATTGCTTTTATGACTGCAATGGTTAAAAAGGGAGAGCTATAAATCAATTTATCAGTGAATGATCGCAGTTTGAGCTGTTACATTTTACTGAACCACCTATCCCTCCACACTCACTACCTGTCCTCAGGATACATTTACCATCCCGGCAGACGGTATACCGGCGGTCATTTGACCGATGTTGGAATCCTGACACCACTTGGGAGACTGGTGCCGGCACACAGACAGCCAACATCCCGAAGGCGAGTATTGGAGGGAGGGTTAGGACCGGGGGAGCGGGTGTTAGGGAAGGCACTAGGAGGGGGGGGGGGGTTAGTCCTAGCTGCCACCCCCTGAGGGTTAGCCCTATCCGCCACCCCCCCAGAGGGTTAGGATTAGGTATCATGTGACTGCTGGAATCCCGAGCGCCGGATGCCATACCCAACCCCCTTTACTTTTTCAGGCATTTCTATCTCTCCTCTCTCTATGGTGTTCCGATTGCCCACTTTCCCTTGTGCTTTTCTCTCTCTCTCCTTTGTTTAGAGCATCAGTTTCTGTAGTCCACTTTATCCTTATTTTTTCCAGTGTTTCACTATCTCTCTGATGTAATGAGGATGTATGGTCTAGAGGGATCGGTAATGCATTGTACTGTATAGAGGCATCAGGGATGTAGCGTAGGGTATAGAGGCGTCAGGGATGTAGCGTAGGTTATAGAGGCATCAGGAATGTAGCGTAGGGAATAGAGGCATCAGGGATGTAGCGTAGGGTATAGAGGCGTCAGGGATGTAGCATAGGGAATAGAGGCGTCAGGGATGTAGCGTAGGGAATAGAGGCGTCAGGGATTTAGCTTAGGGAATATAGGCATCAGGGATGTACTAGCAGGTATATAGAGGTCAGTGTACTGTATAGAGGGGTCAGTAATGCAGTGATGGTTATAGAAAGGTCAGTGATGTAGTGTAGGGTATAGAGGGGTCAGTTATGTAGTGTGGGGTAAAGAGGGGTCAGTAAAGATACTAAGCTGAAGTACTTAGAACACTTCTTGAATTAAGACACAACCTGCAAGAAAAAGTATGCAATATGGGTGAAAAGGCAAATGTCAGAGGTCTGATACAAGTAACCAGCTCCACACCTTGCACCACATAGCGTTATGTTAAACTGGGATATGTTCTTTTTTGGTGTGTGTGTGTGTATGTGTGTGTGGTGGGGGGGGGTGCCAAAGGAAATTTTTGCCATTGGCTCCTTTGGTCTAGAACCAGCCCTGATCACAAAATATTTTTGTCTAAGCAGACTGGACACTGATCAGCGTTGGCTCATTCTCAGCCCCCCGCCCAGCCTCTGCTGCCAACAGACTGCTATTAGCTAGTTAACCTTCTGCCTTCCCTATCTATGACACAGACTGCTGCTAATGCTACCAGACTGTTCCCAGTGGCTTCACACCAACAGTGAATCCCAGCCGATGATGTAGGGCAGCGTGTGGGGGAGGGGGTCAGTTGCTGTGGCTCCAACATGGTAACCGCCAATGGACTGCAATGCTTTATCGAAAGGGGGGGTGCCAGACCCTTACTTTGCCAGGGGCGCTTGGACCCCTAGCTACACCTCTGTTGACCCTAACCGATACCCCTAAACTAACCATAATTCCTGCAGTAAAAATCCATGTTTCTATGTATATAGGGGGGCATTCCGAGTTGATCGCATGCTGCCGTTGTTCGCTGCGTAGCAATCAGTTGAAAAAAAATGGCTAATCTGTGCATGCGCATGCTCCGTAATGTGCATGCGCATCGTACGGGTACAAAGTCCATTGTGGTTTTGCACTAGTTCTAGCGATTATTCCAATCACAGAACAGGCCACAAGGAGATTGACAGAAAGAGGGCGTTTCTGGGTGGCAACTGACCGTTTTCAGGGAGTGCTTGGAAAAATGCAGGCGTGGCAGAAGAAATGCAGACGTGGCTGGGCATTCGCTGGATGGGTGTGTGACATCAAAAGCCGTCCCTCGGTTGTTAGAATCAACGCACACGAAGTGTAACTACATAAGGTCCATGGCTCTAAGAGTTTATCTTGTGTATCCTTTATTCTTAGTCATGGTCAGATAAGATTAGAAAATACCATTTAAGTGGAAATTTCCTGTTAGCTGTTTTTCAGTTTGCTCAACTGTCTGATTAACTGGTCCTAAAAAAGGACCAAAGGAGCTAAATTGCCCTGTGATCTAGCTAAATTGCCCCAGTTAAAAAAAAAAAAACTAAGATGCTGTAATTCCTGGATGTTTCCTTACTGCATCAACAGGAAGTGACAAGAAACAATGTAATGTGGAACCGTACAGCAGAAGGGATTGCGGCTACCCCACAATAAGTGCAGCGGAATGTAAGAAGAGGAATTGTTGCTTTGACTGCAGTATTCCCGGGGTTAACTGGTGTTTCTTCAAGTCACAAGGTATGGAGCTGCTGTATAGTTACTCGCAAGTCAGTAGTTGTATGATGCTCACACCTGTTAAACTGGATACACACAGAATGCCCTACACAGGGGGTGAAATGAGCGCCCCCCCCCCCACCCCCGTACGCTCAGCACACATCACGCTGTGCTGAGCGGGGGCAGAGATGTGTGCTGAGCAGTTCGCTCAGCACACATCTCTCCCCAAAATCGGGCCGTGAATACGGACCTTTAAACTGGATCCACACTTAGATTATCTGTCCAATTTTTTTTTCTAGTTGAAACAAAATTATGCTAATATGTGGCAGCAAATGACAATTGACCATTTGCTCACAAACACTGGAAAACATCCAAAAATGGTCATTTAGATAAATTGGTTAAATCCATTTCATTTAGCTAATTTATCCAAACTACCTTTATTGTATCTCTGTGGGTGAATGATGTGTGGGTCAGTGTTGAGGGTGGTGGAGGAGATGGGTAATAGGCACAGCAGGGTGTGGACAGTCAAATAGTGTGCTTAGAGGTTCAGAGTCATTGTATGAGACTCTGGCAACAGTGACTTGATGAGTCTGGTGTCCATAGGGTGGGACGCATTAACCTTTTTATGCTATTGAAATAGTTCTCCTCCTGACCGACGCAGTTCCTTGCTCCGAGGTTGGTGTATTGTCCTGTTGCAGCGCCTCTCCACTGTGGTCACAGTGAGCTGTGTGGTGTTGCTGGCGCATGCCAATCTCCCCCCAACCTCCCTCTTGCATTTCAGACCTACGTACGCATGATGGGATCTTGTATGATATGCGCGTGTGCTGTAGAGATGAAAGTGGGGGTGAGAAGGCAGATCGTGAGATGGGGAAACTTTGTGGACTGTTAGCGAAGGGGAGCACTGGGCAATCTGAGTTGCAAAGAGGGCAGCAGAAGAGGTTATTGCATGTGCACTGGTGACAGGTCCATCCTTGGTGGCCAGCCTCAGTGGTAAAGGTGTACATGAGCTAGTGTCCCTTGGCCAGCCATGTACCATGGCCACCTCCCTACCTCCTATATATTCTCCCTGATCTGTCACTTTGTTACGGTCTGCTGCTGGCACTGGTGTATCGTCCTGCAGATGCCGTCTCCGCCCATTGCTGTGACTTCCCCCAGAGTTAGCCACACAGAGTGACAGATCTGGGAAAATATATAGGAGATCATTACTTTCACTTGCAGCCTACCTTATTTTTTGCAGCCTAGCATGCTCCTGACCCCTTCTCTCACTAATACTTATACAACATTCATGAACTCATCTTAAGGTTTCTTTATTATTCAGTCACACTGTCTTGGATCCAAACCATTTCCTGTGGCATTGCAGTCAAACAATTGAGCTATTTACCCTTGCATAGAAAGGTATAATCTAAGCTAGAGAATTCTATTTGGAGCTCACCTTGTACTTTGTGAAGAAATAATCAGCTTTGTGGCTGAGCAGATATATGGAGTGTGTGGCTGCACACTGCATTGATCTGCTGAGTTGCAATGCTAATAATTTTTTTTTTTGCAAAGTACCAATAGCTTCATTGTGAAGGTGGAAAGAAGGGTGTTACGGCATGGAATGTACAAACTGTGAGACCCTGCTGGTAGCGCCTTTGTCTATTTAGTAGGAAGGGCACGTAACAGCCGGGGGGCAATGGAGGAAGCCCCTTTAGGGCTGGAGCCCGGCGGCAACTGACTCCGTTGTCTCTGGCAGTTCCGCCCCTGGACTAGAGGAATGGTCAAGAACATGGCAACAATTAATGCCAAAAAATGCAAAATCATACACGTCTCAAAAATGCAAAGGCTAACTATAATATTAAGGGCATTATAATGGCAAGAGGAAAGCTATCTAAGTATTACTATTTCAGGTGAGCAATGTAACAAAGCAATAGGAAAGGCAAGTCAGATGCTTGTTTGCATAGGTTAAAGAACCAGTAGCAGAAAAAAGTAATACAGGTTGAGTATCCCATATCCAAATATTCCGAAATACGGAATATTCCGAAATACGGACTTTTTTGAGTGAGACTGAGATAGTGAAACCTTTGTGTTTTGATGGCTCAGTGTACACAAACTTTGTTTAATACTCAAAGTTATTAAAAATATTGTATTAAATGAACTTCAGACTGTGTGTATAAGGTGTATATAAAACATAAATGAATTCTGTGAATGTACACACACTTTGTTTAATGCACAAAGTTATAAAAAATATTGGCTAAAATGACCTTCAGGCTGTGTGTATAAGGTGTATATGAAACATAAATGCCTTCTGTGCTTAGATTTAGGTCCCATCACCATAATATCTCGTTATGGTATGCAATTATTCCAAAATACAGAAAAATCCGATATCCAAAATTCCTCTGGTCCCAAGCATTTTGGATAAGGGATACTCAACCTGTAATGCCACTGTATAGGTCCTTGGTACAGCCACATTTAGAATCCTGTGTTCAGTTCCAGAAGCCATATCTCCAGAAGGCTGTAAATACATTAGGGCAACTAAAATTGTGCATGGCCTACATCACAAAACTTACCTGGAAATACTAAAAAATGTTGATGTGTATAGTTTGGAGAAGGGAAGAGGGAACATACAGTAATAGAAACATTTAAATATATAGGGAGGAATGTAATAGGGTGTGAGAATCAGAAAGTGAGAGATTTTGTGTTTTTTCCTGTTGTTTTTTTTTTTGTTTGTTTGATTGTTTGTTTTTAAAGTGGCAATCCTTTACATGGCAAAACCAGGTTGATATTTGCCATGTAAAGGATTGCCACCGTGGGCATGTGTAGAAGGGGCACTGCTACTGTTGGCATTATGTGTGTAAGCTGCACTGATATGGTGGTTATGTGTATAAAGGGCACTGCGACTGTGGGTATTATTATTATTATTATATGCGGTGTAATGACAATAAGATAGTGCTACTGTGTGGCGTATTTTGATTTGGGGTGCTATTACTTCCACACCGAAGAGCTGATTTTTTTGGTATTTTCACCAGGCATGTCAATGGCCATATTCCTCCCACGGACAACAGGTGTCTCCCCGGGTGCCTGACTTAAACAAACCACCTCACCATCAGAATCCTCCTGGTCAATTTCCTCCCCAGCGCCAGCAACACCCATATCCTCCTCATCCTGGTGTACTTCAACACTGACATCTTCAATCTGACTATCAGGAACTGGACTGCGGGTGCTCCTTCCAGCACTTGCAGGGGGCGTGCAAATGGTGGAAGGCGCATGCTCTTCACGTCCAGTGTTGGGAAGGTCAGGCATCGCAACCGACACAATTGTACTCTCCTTGTGGATTTGGGATTTCGAAGAACGCACAGTTCTTTGCTGTGCTTTTGCCAGCTTGAGTCTTTTCATTTTTCTAGCGAGAGGCTGAGTGCTTCCATCCTCATGTGAAGCTGAACCACTAGCCATGAACATAGGCCAGGGCCTCAGCCGTTCCTTGCCACTCCGTGTGGTAAATGGCATATTGGCAAGTTTACGCTTCTCCTCCGACAATTTTATTTTAGATTTTTGAGTCCTTTTTTTACTGATATTTGGTGTTTTGGATTTTACATGCTCTGTACTATGACATTGGGCATCGGCCTTGGCAGACAAAGTTGCTGGCATTTCATCGTCTCGGCCATGACTAGTGGCAGCAGCTTCAGCACGAGGTGGAAGTCGATCTTGATCTTTCCCTATTTTTGGAACCTCAACATTTTTGTTCTCCATATTTTAATAGGCACAACTAAAAGGCACCTCAGGTAAACAATGGAGATGGATGGATACTAGTATACTTATGGATGACGAGCGACTGCCGACACAGAGGTAGCTACAGCCGTGGACTACCGTACTGTGTCTGCTGCTAATATAGACTGGATGATAATGAGATAAAATTAAAATATATATATATATATATATCACACTAGTACTGCAGCCGGACAGGTATATATTATGTAATGACGGACCTGCTGGACACTGTCTGTCAGCACTGCAGACTCCTAAAGTAAGCTACTAGTATCAAGAAGATAGAAAAAAAAAAACCACGGGTAGGTGGTATACAATTATGGATGGACGAGCGACTGCCGACACAGAGGTAACTACAGCCGTGGACTACCGTACTGTGTCTGCTGCTAATATAGACTGGATGATAATGAGATAAAATTAAAATATATATATATATTATATATCACACTAGTACTGCAGCCGGACAGGTATATATTATGTAATGACGGACCTGCTGGACACTGTCTGTCAGACTCAGCACTGCAGACTCCTAAAGTAAGCTACTAGTATCAAGAAGATAGAAAAAAAAAAACCACGGGTAGGTGGTATACAATTATGGATGGACGAGCGACTGCCGACACAGAGGTAGCTACAGCCGTGGACTACCGTACTGTGTCTGCTGCTAATATAGACTGGATGATAATGAGATAAAATTAAAATATATATATATATCACACCAGTACTGCAGCCGGACAGGTATATATTATGTAATGACAGACCTGCTGGACACTGTCTGCAGAATGCGTTTATAAAAACACCACACGACGAGTGTTTAACTTTTTCAGGCAGACAATCACAATATACTGGTGGTCAGCAGACAATCACAATACTGGTGGTCAGTGGTCACTGGTCAGTCACACTGGCAGTGGCACTCTGGCAGCAAAAGTGTGCACTGTACTTAAAATATGTACTCCTGCTATAACTGCTCCCCAGTCTCCCCCACAATTAAGCTGTGTGAGCAGTGAGCACTCAGCACAGTCAGATAATGATATACAGTATTACATATAATGCAGCACACTGGGCTGAGCACAGATATGGTATGTGACTGTGTCACACTGTGTATCATTTTTTTTCAGGCTGAGAACGGATTAATTAAACTGGTGGTCACTGGTCACACTATCAGCAGCAAGTAGTACTCCTCCTAATAATATGCTCCCCAAAATTTGTGTCTCTCTCTAGTACTCTAGTCTAAACGGAGAGGACGCCAGCCACGTCCTCTCCCTATCAATCTCAATGCACGTGTGAAAATGGCGGCGACGCGCGGCTCCTTATATAGAATCCGAGTCTCGCGATAGAATACGAGCCTCGCGAGAATCCGACAGCGGGATGATGACGTTCGGGCGCGCTCGGGTTAACCGAGCAAGGCGGGAAGATCCGAGTCGCTCGGCCCCGTGTAAAAAAACCTGAAGTTCGGGCGGGTTCGGATTCCGAGGAACCGAACCCGCTCATCTCTACCCTCTATACAGTACACTGACCTTTATATACCTGCTAGTACATCCCTGATGCCTATATTCCCTAAGCTAAATCCCTGACGCCTCTATTCCCTACGCTACATCCCTGACGCCTCTATTCCCTATGCTACATCCCTGACGCCTCTATACCCTACGCTACATCCCTGATGCCTCTATTCCCTACGCTACATTCCTGATGCCTCTATAACCTACGCTACATCCCTGACGCCTCTATACCCTACGCTACATCCCTGACGCCTCTATACAGTACAATGCATTACTGATCCCTCTAGACCATACATCCTCATTACATCAGAGAGATAGTGAAACACTGGAAAAAATAAGGATAAAGTGGACTACAGAAACTGATGCTCTAAACAAAGGAGAGAGATAGAGAGAGAAAAGCACAAGGGAAAGTGGGCAATCGGAACACCATAGAGAGAGGAGAGATAGAAATGCCTGAAAAAGTAAAGGGGGTTGGGTATGGCATCCGGCGCTCGGGATTCCAGCAGTCACATGATACCTAATCCTAACCCTCTGGGGGGGGTGGCGGATAGGGCTAACCCTCAGGGGGTGGCAGCTAGGACTAACCCCCCCCCCCCTCCTAGTGCCTTCCCTAACACCCCCTCCCCCGGTCCTAACCCTCCCTCCAATACTCGCCTTCGGGATGTTGGCTGTCTGTGTGCCGGCACCAGTCTCCCAAGTGGTGTCAGGATTCCAACATCGGTCAAATGACCGCCGGTATACCGTCTGCCGGGATGGTAAATGTATCCTGAGGACAGGTAGTGAGTGTGGAGGGATAGGTGGTTCAGTAAAATGTAACAGCTCAAACTGCGATCATTAACTGATAAATTGATTTATAGCTCTCCCTTTTTAACCATTGCAGTCATAAAAGCAATGTTTTTTAAACTTTTAAATAAAGCTTGTTAGCATCCCCAGCACACTGTATATGCTGGGAGATGTAGTTCTCAATATGAAAACATTTAATTACTGTATGAACTCTAATTCCCCAACTGAAACCTCTCACAAACACACACTCCTAAATCTAGTACACACACACACACATTTCCCCAGTACTGACAACTCTCATCACTTCCACACACTGACAACTCCCTCCTGCTCCTCTCCCCACTGACACTGACAGCTCCCTCACAGTCACACACATCCTCCACCCCCCCACACACACACTGATAGCACACATGCACAAATCCCCCCCTCCTCGACACTAACTGTCACGGACTGCTTGGGCAGCAGGGGGCAGGCTCTGACTTGAAGTGCTGAAATTCAACAGCTCTCTCGAACTTGCAAGGCATGGCTGTGCAGCTGTCTCCAGCCATCTCCTTGCCCACTGTGTAATTTGTGGCGTTCTCTGATGTTCCCCGCTCTGCCTCTACAACCGGCACATAATGTACAGCAGTGGTGACTCCTGAGTATGGGCCTGGAGAACTCCGCCTACCGGGGGGTAGGGATTAATAATTTCAAAGGGGCAGAGCTAGGAGTGAAGCAGTGGACAGCAGTTGAGGGGCATTTCAAACTGTAACTGGGTTGGGACAATTTCAGTATCCTTCCCTCACCGTCTAATTGGTCAGTCCCACGCTGATTGCCATAGCGCCCTTTCGAGACTGCAGAACTCTATCCCTTAGCCACGGTTGGCACAGCTGGATGGTGCCCCTGGCAAGTGCCATCCTGGCCAAGGGGTAGAGACGCCCCTGAGGGTCAGGGCCAGCAACAGAAATCTCGGGGCCCAGTACACTGATATCTCTGGGGACCCCTCAACCCCCCCTTAACTTGGCAGAGGGATCTTTAAAAAAAAATGGAGCCTTTGACTCGGACCGTCAGTGAGGCCGGCAGGTGGTTTTCATACTGGGCTATCCAGCTCTTCGGTGGCGGTGGCAGGGACATTCAGAAAAGGGCCAGCACAGCAACATGCATAATAATGGCAATACAGTATGGACCACAGGGACTGGACAAAGTGATGGGGTAAAAGGAGGGGGGAGGGTTTAGTTGGCCTGTTAATTGTTTTCCTGCTTAAATTGAGCAGTTGGTGGATACACTTTAAAAAGCAATATTGGCACTGTGGCCCCATTATTTCTGTTCTTAATACTTGGAGCCCTGAACAAGTGTCCCCTTTGTCCCCCCTGTCACCGGGCCTGTTCAGGCGTTACCTATGGAGAAGCTGCGACATGACATCCTAGGACACGATACTGCACCATGCATCACCATTATATTTCAGTGTGCCTTGTCAATATTTAAATCTTGTTCTGTGTGACGTGAGTTGTAAATGGTTGAAAATCTCTGTGCTACAGTATCGTCACCATGTAGTTATAACAACACCGCAAAACCACCAAAAGACGTGTTTTGGTAGAGGGACTGCTGGAGGGGCCCATTGGGGCCCCCAGTTTGCTACCCCACCCCAGTATACCTGTGCTGTAGCCAGTGGAAGGGGCACTATCTTCCCGGTGATCTCTTCGGGAAGATGGTGCCGCACATAGAAAGCAAAGACTCTGGCTGCACTCTCCTGCCCTCGCTCTAAGCAAGGTGATCGGGCCACAAAAGGACCCCTGTCGGACCCCGGCCTGTGGGCCACAAAAGGATGCATTGGGGGCGGCATGCGGCCCATGGGTTTGACACCCCTGCCCTAGAGTATCACAATTTGTTTCACGGCACCCCTAGGCCAAAGTTTTTTTTATTGAGAAATTCAGAAAAAAATATAAAATTAAGTAAATTGTGTTTATAGCATGTCATCCTCAGGTTCAGTTATGTTGTGAGGGAATGGTTTTGCCAATTTAATAAAGTATAAATAATTTTAATTGGTCCTGGACCACCAAACTATGCTACCAGTGCAAGAACCCCAGTTTGGAAACTACTGCCATAAAATAAACCTTTTTTGTTTTTTTTAAACTACATGTAATACACCTTAGATCTCAGTTCCTAAAAGGTTTTAAACCTTTGCATACAGTAAACTACGCATATTTAAAAATCCTACACCGGGCACAAGTGCTCACGGGCCAATTTCATGGCAGTCTCGGATAGGAGGGCATTGTGGATTCACCAAGGGAATGCTGATGCTGACTCCAAGAAGAAAGGGAGTCTCTTCCCTATGAAAGTGAAGCCTTGTTTGGCGACGGCCTAGTTAATTTGATCTCGGCAGCTCCCGCAGGTAAGTCATCCTTCTTGCCCTATGTTCCCTCTCAACGGATGAAGACGCATCATTATCTGACGCAGTCATTTCGGCCCAATAGATATGCAAGAAGTTAAGATTCCCCTTTCTTTGCAGGTAGAGGAAGGAAAAGAGGGAAGAGGTCTGTAGCCTCTTCAAGATCGCAGGAGCAGAGATCGTCCTCTGCTTTTGCCAAATCCACTGCATGACGCTGGGGCTCTCTTGCAGGAGCCCGCACCAGTGGGGGGCACGTCTAAAACTCTTCAGTCAGTACTGGATTCATTCGGACCTGGACTCGTGGGCTTTACAAATAGTGTCCCAAGGGTACAAACTGCGGTTTCAAGACGTTCCCCCTCACCGATTGTTCAAATCAGCCTTAGTCAGCAGGGAGAAGGTTTTTATTCAAGCCTCTTCGTGGTCCCGAAGCCGGACGGCTCAGTCAGACCAATCTTAAATCTGAAATCCCTTAATTTCTACCTAAAGAAATTCAATTTCAAGATGGAATCTCTCAGGGTAGTGATCTCCAGTCCGGGGGATAAAGGAGATTTCATGGTTTTGGTAGACATAAAGGATGCCTACTTATATGTTCCCATTTAGCCACTGCATCAAGCTACCTGAGGTTTGCAATTCAGGATTGTCATTACCAATTTCAGACGTTGCCGTTTGGTCTGTCCACGGCTCCGAGGATTTTCACCAGGGTGATGGCGGAAATGATGGTTCTCCTTCGCAAGCAAGGAGTCACAATTATCCCGTACTTGGATGATCTCCTGATAAAGGCGAGATCCAGGGACCAGTTGGTGCAAAACATCTACTCTCCCTGACAGTTCTTCAACAACATGGTTGGCTCCTAAACTTGCCAAAATCGCAGTTGGTCCCAATGACGCGGATGTTGTTTTTGGGAGTGATACTGGACACAGAAGAGGTTTTCTTCTAGTGGAAAGGCTCTGGAGATCCAGAGTCTGGTCAAACAAATTCTGAAACCAGCAAGAGTGTTAATCCATCAATGCATTCAGTTGCTGGGGAAGATGGTTGCGGCCTACGAGGCCATTCAGTTTGGCAGGTTCCATGCCAGAGTGTTCCAGTGGGACCTGTTGGACAAGTGGTCCGGATCCCACCTACACATGCACCGGAGGATAATCCTGTCTTCCAAGACCAGAATCTCACTCCATTGGTGGCTGCACAGTTCTCACCACCTAGAGGGGCGATGGTTCGGGATCCAGGACGGGATCCTAGGGACCACGGATGCAACCCTCTGAGGCTGGAGAGCAGTCACACAGGGGGAAAACATCCAAGGAAGATGGTCAAGTCTTCCTTGGATGTTTTCATCTCCACATAAATGTTCTGGAGTTAAGGGCCATTTAATAACTGCAGACACAGTACGCACTGGGACGGGTGCCCAGCATCCTCTACGGACTAAGAGAAAAGGATTTACCGGTAGGTATTAAAATTCTATTTTCTCTAACGTCCTAGAGGATGCTGGGGACTCCGTAAGGACCATGGGCATAGACGGGCTCCGCAGGAGACATGGGCACTTTAAGAAAGACTTTAGTTCTGGGTGTGCACTGGCTCCTCCCTCTATGCCCCTCCTCCAGACCTCAGTTTGATACTGTACCCAGTGGAGACTGGGTGCTTTTCAGGAGCTCTCCTGAGCTTTCTGACAGAAAGTATTTTGTTAGGTTTTTAATTTTCAGGGAGCACTGCTGGCAACAGACTCCCTCATCGAGGGACTGAGGGGAGAGAAGCAGCCCTACTCTCTGAGTTGCAAGGTCCTGCTTCTTAGGCTACTGGACACCATTAGCTCCAGTGGGATTGGTACGCAGGATCTCACCCTCGCCGTCCGTCCCAGAGCCGCGCCGCCGTCCCCCTCGCAGAGCCGGAAGATAGAAGCCGGGTGAGTATGAGAAGAAAAGAAGACTTCAGAGGCGGCAGAAGACTTCATGATCTTCACTGAGGTAACGCACAGCACTGCAGCTGTGCGCCTTTGCTCCCATACACCTCACATACTCCGGTCACTGTAAGGGTGCAGGGCGCAGGGGGGGCGCCCTGGGCAGCAATATAAACCTCTTTCGCAAAAATATAACATATATACAGCTGGGCACTTTATATATGTATAAGCCCCCACCAATTTTACAGTTTAAGCGGGACAGAAGCCCGCCTCCGAGGGGGCGGGGCTTCTCCCTCAGCACTCACCAGCGCCATTTTTTCTCCACAGCACCGCTGAGAGGAAGCTCCCCGGACTCTACCCTGCTTATACCACGTTAGACAAGAGGGTTGAAAAGAGGGGGGGGGGGGCACATAATTCGCAAATTACATACAGCAGCACTACTGGGCAAACATTAAGTTACTGTTTTATTCCTGGGTTATATAGCGCTGGGGGGTGTGGTGGCATACTCTCTCTGTCTCTCCAAAGGGCCTTGTGGGGAAACTGTCTTCAGAAAAAGCATTCCCTGTGTGTGAAGTGTGTCGGTACACGTGTGTCGACATGTCTGAGGAAGAAGGCTATATTAGAGAGGAGCGGGAGCAAATGAATGTGGTGTCTCCGCCGACAGCTGATTGGATGGATATGTGGAATGTTTTAAATGCTAGTGTAAACTCATTGCACAAAAGATTAGACAAGGCAGAAGCTTTGGGACAGTCAGGGTTTCAACCCATGCCTGATCCTATGTTGCAGGGACTGTCAGGGTCTCATAAGCGCCCACTATCCCAGATTGTTGACACAGATACCGACACGGATTCTGACTCCAGTGTCGATTACGATGATGCAAAGTTACAGCCAAAATTGGCAAAATCCATTCGATTTTTGATTATGGCAATAAAAGATGTTTTGCACATCACAGAGGAACCCCCTGTCGCTGACAAGAGGGTACATATGTACAAGGGAAAGAAGCCTGAGGTAACCTTTCCCCCCTCACACGAGCTGAACGAGTTATGTGAAAAAGCTTGGGAATCTCCAGATAAAAGACTGCAGATTTCCAAAAGGATTCTTATGGCGTATCCTTTCCCATCAACGGATAGGTTACGATGGGAATCCTCCCCTAGGGTGGACAAAGCATTAACACGCTTATCCAAGAAGGTAGCCCTCCCGTCCCAGGATACGGCTACCCTCAAAGAGTGTGCTGACCGCAAACAGGAGATTACCCTGAAGTCCATTTATACACTTTCAGGTACCTTACTCAGACCGGCAATTGCGTCGGACTGGGTGTGTAGTGCTGTAGCGGCATGGACAAATACCTTATCTGAGGGGATGGATAGCCTAGACAAGGATACTATTTTATTGACCCTGGGGCATATAAGAGATGCTGTCCTATATATGTGTGTATGCAAACTACAGGTGGTGCTGCAGGGCCCACACCCTTTTACTTGTCTTGTAGAGCAGCTCTGAAGCTGTTACAGTGCCCAGCTGCTGCAAGAAATCAGCTTGAATGCTTCAGGGGCTTGGGCATGGCCAACATGAGCCCCACACCGAAGGAGGGTGGGGGTGTTTAATGCAAACTTGGGGTTATCCAAGCGCCGCAAAAGGCCGCCATGCCCTGCATGCCCCTTTTCTCTTTTCATATACAGATGAGGGTTCCAGCCAACTTTGGCCCACTGCTTGGATGACATCACCGTATGCAAATCCGTCTGCTGCAGACCTTCCCCCAGGAATGCTTGCAATAGTTGTTGCATATGGTTTAATGTCTGAGGGTGCTTCAGTATTAGGCAGCCTTCCGCCCTCCCATGTTCATCTGAAAAGATGTGGTCTCCCTGCAGTTGTTGTCCCCAGACGAGAGTTCCCTTGCGCTTCCTCAGTTAAATCTCCTTAACTTGACGGGGGTGTGCCCGAGCAGCCACCCTCCCCAGCCCTATCCCAACACATACTTATCTTGCATATGAGATCTCTTGATCATGAAGATAGTTCTCACAGGTTGAGGTTCATCCTGGCCCCGCTCCCCGCTGGAGAGCGCTGATGGGGACAGCAGCGGGGCTTCAGCAGAAGGGTGAGTACGTGTGGCCAGAGACCTCCCTTCCCATGTGCAGGCCTGCAGAGTCTGCCGCGCAGGATGGGGCATGTGGCACTCTCCCTCCCAGGGGCTCTTCCAGATGTAGCTCCTCAGCAGTATTTTTCCCGGGCTGCGCGGCGCTCTCCCCGACTGGCATCCGCCCTGGAACACTGCCTTCCTCAACGCAACATCAGCAGGGGGCCCTGGCCTCATCACCATCCCAGGTCTTTCTCATGTATGTATCATGTATGTGTGTGTGATATATGTATGAATCATATATGTTTGTGATATATATATATATATATATATATATATATATATGTATGTATCTATCTATCTATCTATCGTATGTGTGTGTATATATATGTATCTATCATTCTATCTATCTATCTATCTATCTATCTATCTATCTATCTATCTATCTATCTATCTATCTATCTATCGTATGTGTGTGTATATATATGTATCTATCATGTATGTATGTATGTATGTATGTATCTATCTTGTATGTATGTGTTTTATCTATCTATCTATCTATCTATCTATCTATCTATCTATCTATCTATCGTGTGTGTGATATATGTATGTATCTATCATGTATGTGTTATATGTATGTATCACACCTTCCTCTATACATATACATACATACATACATACACACACACACACACACACACACACACACACCTATATCTGTACGTACACTGACATACACACCAACATCTATACATTAACACGCTGACCCCTAAACGTACACCAACGTACCCACACCTGCATCTATACCTACACATGCTGACACGTGGACGTACACCGGCTTACCCACATGTGAATCTATACATACATGTGCTGACACCTGGACATACACTGATGTACCCACACCTAACATCTATACATACACATGCTAACACCGGGACGTATACAGACGTACCCACATTTGCATCCATGCATATATAGATGTAGGTGTGTGTACGTCAGTGTACGTCCAGGTGTCAACGCGTGTATGTATAGATGCAGGTGTGGGTACGTCTGTGTATGTCCAGGTGTCAGAATGTGTATGTATAGATGCAGGTGTGGGAAGGTCAGTGTAGGTTCAGGTGTCAGCGCGTGTATGTATAGATGCAGGTGCTTGTATGTCCAGATGTCAGTGCATGTATGTATAGATGCAAGTGTGGGTACGTCGGTGTATGTCCATTTGTCAGCGCGTGTATATATAGATGCAGGTGCTTGTATGTTGGTGTATGTCCAGGTGTCAGCATGTGTATGTATAGATGCAGGTGTGGGAATGTTGGTGTATGTCCAGGTGTCAGGGCGTGTATGTATGGATATTAGAGATGAGCGCCTGAAATTTTTCGGGTTTTGTGTTTTGGTTTTGGGTTCGGTTCCGCGGCCGTGTTTTGGGTTCGAACGCGTTTTGGCAAAACCTCACCGAATTATTTTTGTCGGATTCGGGTGTGTTTTGGATTCGGTGTTTTTTTCCAAAAACACTAAAAAACAGCTTAAATCATAGAATTTGGGGGTCATTTTGATCCCAAAGTATTATTAACCTCAAAAACCATAATTTACACTCATTTTCAGTCTATTCTGAATACCTCACACCTCACAATATTATTTTTAGTCCTAAAATTTGCACCGAGGTCGCTGTGTGAGTAAGATAAGCGACCCTAGTGGCCGACACAAACACCGGGCCCATCTAGGAGTGGCACTGCAGTGTCACGCAGGATGTCCCTTCCAAAAAACCCTCCCCAAACAGCACATGACGCAAAGAAAAAAAGAGGCGCAATGAGGTAGCTGTGTGAGTAAGATTAGCGACCCTAGTGGCCGACACAAACACCGGGCCCATCTAGGAGTGGCACTGCAGTGTCACGCAGGATGGCCCTTCCAAAAAACCCTCCCCAAACAGCACATGACGCAAAGAAAAAAAGAGGCGCAATGAGGTAGCTGACTGTGTGAGTAAGATTAGCGACCCTAGTGGCCGACACAAACACCGGGCACATCTAGGAGTGGCACTGCAGTGTCACGCAGGATGTCCCTTCCAAAAAACCCTCCCCAAACAGCACATGACGCAAAGAAAAAAAGAGGCGCAATGAGGTAGCTGTGTGAGTAAGATTAGTGACCCTAGTGGCCGACACAAACACCGGGCCCATCTAGGAGTGGCACTGCAGTGTCACGCAGGATGTCCCTTCCAAAAAACCCTCCCCAATCAGCACATGATGCAAAGAAAAAGAAAAGAAAAAAGAGGTGCAAGATGGAATTATCCTTGGGCCCTCCCACCCACCCTTATGTTGTATAAACAAAACAGGACATGCACACTTTAACCAACCCATCATTTCAGTGACAGGGTCTGCCACACGACTGTGACTGATATGACGGGTTGGTTTGGACCCCCCCCAAAAAAGAAGCAATTAATCTCTCCTTGCACAAACTGGCTCTACAGAGGCAAGATGTCCACCTCATCTTCACCCTCCGATATATCACCGTGTACATCCCCCTCCTCACAGATTATCAATTCGTCCCCACTGGAATCCACCATCTCAGCTCCCTGTGTACTTTGTGGAGGCAATTGCTGCTGGTCAATGTCTCCGCGGAGGAATTGATTATAATTCATTTTAATGAACATCATCTTCTCCACATTTTCTGGATGTAACCTCGTACGCCGATTGCTGACAAGGTGAGCGGCGGCACTAAACACTCTTTCGGAGTACACACTTGTGGGAGGGCAACTTAGGTAGAATAAAGCCAGTTTGTGCAAGGGCCTCCAAATTGCCTCTTTTTCCTGCCAGTATAAGTACGGACTGTGTGACGTGCCTACTTGGATGCGGTCACTCATATAATCCTCCACCATTCTATCAATGTTGAGAGAATCATATGCAGTGACAGTAGACGACATGTCCGTAATCGTTGTCAGGTCCTTCAGTCCGGACCAGATGTCAGCATCAGCAGTCGCTCCAGACTGCCCTGCATCACCGCCAGCGGGTGGGCTCGGAATTCTGAGCCTTTTCCTCGCACCCCCAGTTGCGGGAGAATGTGAAGGAGGAGATGTTGACAGGTCGCGTTCCGCTTGACTTGACAATTTTGTCACCAGCAGGTCTTTCAACCCCAGCAGACCTGTGTCTGCCGGAAAGAGAGATCCAAGGTAGGCTTTAAATCTAGGATCGAGCACGGTGGCCAAAATGTAGTGCTCTGATTTCAACAGATTGACCACCCGTGAATCCTTGTTAAGCGAATTAAGGGCTGCATCCACAAGTCCCACATGCCTAGCGGAATCGCTCCGTGTTAGCTCCTTCTTCAATGCCTCCAGCTTCTTCTGCAAAAGCCTGATGAGGGGAATGACCTGACTCAGGCTGGCAGTGTCTGAACTGACTTCACGTGTGGCAAGTTCAAAGGGCATCAGAACCTTGCACAACGTTGAAATCATTCTCCACTGCACTTGAGACAGGTGCATTCCATCTCCTATATCGTGCTCAATTGTATAGGCTTGAATGGCCTTTTGCTGCTCCTCCAACCTCTGAAGCATATAGAGGGTTGAATTCCACCTCGTTACCACTTCTTGCTTCAGATGATGGCAGGGCAGGTTCAGTAGTTTTTGGTGGTGCTCCAGTCTTCTGTACGTGGTGCCTGTACGCCGAAAGTGTCCCGCAATTCTTCTGGCCACCGACAGCATCTCTTGCACACCCCTGTCGTTTTTTAAAAAATTCTGCACCACCAAATTCAAGGTATGTGCAAAACATGGGACGTGCTGGAATTTGCCCATATTTAATGCACACACAATATTGCTGGCGTTGTCCGATGCCACAAATCCACAGGAGAGTCCAATTGGGGTAAGCCATTCCGCGATGATCTTCCTCAGTTGCCGTAAGAGGTTTTCAGCTGTGTGCGTATTCTGGAAAGCGGTGATACAAAGCGTAGCCTGCCTAGGAAAGAGTTGGCGTTTGCGAGATGCTGCTACTGGTGCCGCCGCTGCTGTTCTTGCGGCGGGAGTCCATACATCTACCCAGTGGGCTGTCACAGTCATATAGTCCTGACCCTGCCCTGCTCCACTTGTCCACATGTCCGTGGTTAAGTGGACATTGGGTACAACTGCATTTTTTAGGACACTGGTGAGTCTTTTTCTGACGTCCGTGTACATTCTCGGTATCGCCTGCCTAGAGAAGTGGAACCTAGATGGTATTTGGTAACGGGGGCACACTGCCTCAATAAATTGTCTAGTTCCCTGTGAACTAACGGCGGATACCGGACGCACGTCTAACACCAACATAGTTGTCAAGGACTCAGTTATCCGCTTTGCAGTAGGATGACTGCTGTGATATTTCATCTTCCTCGCAAAGGACTGTTGAACAGTCAATTGCTTACTGGAAGTAGTACAAGTGGGCTTACGACTTCCCCTCTGGGATGACCATCGACTCCCAGCGGCAACAACAGCAGCGCCAGCAGCAGTAGGCGTTACACGCAAGGATGCATCGGAGGAATCCCAGGCAGGAGAGGACTCGTCAGACTTGCCAGTGACATGGCCTGCAGGACTATTGGCATTCCTGGGGAAGGAGGAAATTGACACTGAGGGAGTTGGTGGGGTGGTTTGCGTGAGCTTGGTTACAAGAGGAAGGGATTTACTGGTCAGTGGACTGCTTCCGCTGTCACCCAAAGTTTTTGAACTTGTCACTGACTTATTATGAATGCGCTGCAGGTGACGTATAAGGGAGGATGTTCCGAGGTGGTTAACGTCCTTACCCCTACTTATTACAGCTTGACAAAGGGAACACACGGCTTGACACCTGTTGTCCGCATTTCTGGTGAAATACCTCCACACCGAAGAGCTGATTTTTTTGGTATTTTCACCTGGCATGTCAACGGCCATATTCCTCCCACGGACAACAGGTGTCTCCCCGGGTGCCTGACTTAAACAAACCACCTCACCATCAGAATCCTTCTGGTCAATTTCCTCCCCAGCGCCAGCAACACCCATATCCTCCTCATCCTGGTGTACTTCAACACTGACATCTTCAATCTGACTATCAGGAACTGGACTGCGGGTGCTCCTTCCAGCACTTGCAGGGGGCATGCAAATAGTGGAAGGCGCATGCTCTTCGCGTCCAGTGTTGGGAAGGTCAGGCATCGCAAACGACACGATTGGACTCTCCTTGTGGATTTGGGATTTCAAAGAACGCACAGTTCTTTGCGGTGCTTTTGCCAGCTTGAGTCTTTTCAGTTTTCTAGCGAGAGGCTGAGTGCTTCCATCCTCATGTGAAGCTGAACCACTAGCCATGAACATAGGCCAGGGCCTCAGCCGTTCCTTGCCACTCCGTGTGGTAAATGGCATATTGGCAAGTTTACGCTTCTCCTCCGACAATTTTATTTTAGGTTTTGGAGTCCTTTTTTTTTCTGATATTTGGTGTTTTGGATTTGACATGCTCTGTACTATGACATTGGGCATCGGCCTTGGCAGACGACGTTGCTGGCATTTCATCGTCTCGGCCATGACTAGTGGCAGCAGCTTCAGCACGAGGTGGAAGTGGATCTTGATCTTTCCCTAATTTTGGAACCTCAACTTTTTTGTTCTCCATATTTTATAGGCAGAACTAAAAGGCACCTCAGGTAAACAATGGAGATGGATGGATTGGATACTAGTATACAATTATGGACGGACTGCCACGGTTAGGTGGTATAAAAAAACCACGGTTAGGTGGTATATATTGTAATACAATTATGGATGGACGGACTGCCTGCCGAGTGCCGACACAGAGGTAGCCACAGCCGTGAACTACCGCACTGTACACTGGTTGATAAAGAGATAGTAGTATACTCGTAACAACTAGTATGACACTATGACGGTATAAAGAATGAAAAAAAAACCACGGTTAGGTGGTATATATTATAATAATACAATTATGGATGGACGGACTGCCTGCCGAGTTCCGACACAGAGGTAGCCACAGCCGTGAACTACCGCACTGTACACTGGTTGATAAAGAGATAGTAGTATACTCGTAACAACTAGTATGACTGACTATGACGGTATAAAGAATGAAAAAAAAACCACGGTTAGGTGGTATATATTGTAATACAATTATGGATGGACGGACTGCCTGCCGAGTTCCGACACAGAGGTAGCCACAGCCGTGAACTACCGCACTGTACACTGGTTGATAAAGAGATAGTAGTATACTCGTAACAACTAGTATGACTGACTATGACGGTATAAAGAATGAAAAAAAAACCACGGTTAGGTGGTATATATTATAATACAATTATGGATGGACGGACTGCCTGCCGACTGCCGACACAGAGGTAGCCACAGCCGTGAACTACCGCACTGTACACTGGTTGATAAAGAGATAGTAGTATACTCGTAACAACTAGTATGACACTATGACGGTATAAAGAATGAAAAAAAAACCACGGTTAGGTGGTATATATTATAATACAATTATGGATGGACGGACTGCCTGCCGACTGCCGACACAGAGGTAGCCACAGCCGTGAACTACCGCACTGTACACTGGTTGATAAAGAGATAGTAGTATACTCGTAACAACTAGTATGACACTATGACGGTATAAAGAATGAAAAAAAAACCACGGTTAGGTGGTATATATTATAATACAATTATGGATGGACGGACTGCCTGCCGAGTGCCGACACAGAGGTAGCCACAGCCGTGAACTACCGCACTGTACACTGGTTGATAAAGAGATAGTAGTATACTCGTAACAACTAGTATGACTGACTATGACGGTATAAAGAATGAAAAAAAAACCACGGTTATGTGGTATATATTATAATACAATTATGGATGGACGGACTGCCTGCCGACTGCCGACACAGAGGTAGCCACAGCCGTGAACTACCGCACTGTACACTGGTTGATAAAGAGATAGTAGTATACTCGTAACAACTAGTATGACACTATGACGGTATAAAGAATGAAAAAAAAACCACGGTTAGGTGGTATATATTATAATACAATTATGGATGGACGGACTGCCTGCCGACTGCCGACACAGAGGTAGCCACAGCCGTGAACTACCGCACTGTACACTGGTTGATAAAGAGATAGTAGTATACTCGTAACAACTAGTATGACACTATGACGGTATAAAGAATGAAAAAAAAACCACGGTTAGGTGGTATATATTATAATAATACAATTATGGATGGACGGACTGCCTGCCGACTGCCGACACAGAGGTAGCCACAGCCGCGAACTACCGCACTGTACACTGGTTGATAAAGAGATAGTAGTATACTCGTAACAACTAGTATGACTATGACGACGGTATAAAGAAAGAAAAAAAAATACCACGGTTAGGTGGTATATAATTATACAATTATGGATGGACGGACTGCCTGCCGAGTGCCGACTGCCGACACAGAGGTAGCCACAGCCGTGAACTCGCACTGTACGGTGTCTGCTGCTAATATAGACTGGTTGATAAAGAGATAGTATACAACAATATACTACTATACTGGTGGTCAGGCACTGGTCACCACTAGTCACACTGGCAGTGGCACTCCTGCAGCAAAAGTGTGCACTGTTTAATTTTAAATTAATATAATATTATGTACTCCTGGCTCCTGCTATAACAACCTGCAGTGCTCCCCAGTCTCCCCCACAATTATTATAAGCTTTTATACATTGATGTGCAGCACACTGGGCTGAGCTGAGTGCACACAGACTGAGTCACACTGTGTGACTGCTGTGTATCGTTTTTTTCAGGCAGAGAACGGATATAGCAGAGAACGGATATATTAAATAAAAGTTAACTTAACAACAACTGCACTGGTCACTGTGGTAAACTCTGTCTGCACAATCTCTCTCTCTCTCTCTCTCTTCTAATCTATTCTAATGGAGAGGACGCCAGCCACGTCCTCTCCCTATCAATCTCAATGCACGTGTGAAAATGGCGGCGACGCGCGGCTCCTTATATAGAATCCGAGTCTCGCGAGAATCCGACAGCGTCATGATGACGTTCGGGCGCGCTCGGGTTAACCGAGCAAGGCGGGAAGATCCGAGTCGCTCGGACCCGTGAAAAAAAAAGTGAAGTTCGTGCGGGTTCGGATTCAAAGAAACCGAACCCGCTCATCTCTAATGGATATTAGGTGTGGGTACATCAGTGTATGTCCAGGTGTTAGCGCATGTATGTATAGATGTATATATACACACACATACGATAGATAGATAGATAGATAGATAGATAGATAGATAGATAGATAGATAGATAGATAGATAGATAGATAGATAGATAGATATTATAAGGGCACGGTCGTGCCCTTATATTAAGGCTGAATCGAACAAACGGAATTCTCCCATAGGGAACTTCTGAGATGGGGGCATGGTGTTTGAGGGGCTACACCTCAAAACTGATTGGACGTACTGAGCTGAAATTTGGCATGGGCGTGTAGAATCGTTACCCGGTGCTGCATGCAAAATAATAAAAAATGAGGAATTGGGAGTAACCTAAAGTTCCAACTGTCAGTTTTTTTCTGTGACTTCCTTTGTGGCTTTTTGACACCGTTTTCCTATAGAGTGAATTAGATATTTTTTGGGAAGGCATAACTCCGGATAGAGGACGAATTAAGACTTGGGGTTTGTTTTACTAGATAGAGTATGCCCCAGTGTAGTGCCTTTTGGGGTTGTGGTTTTTCAGAAAGTTATAGGGTTTTTTTAATTAAGAGAAATATGCCCCATTATAGAGATAGGGCTTTTCAATTTGTTGCGGCGCAGTGGCCGCCAGGAGAGCGAGAGTGAGTGAGGGAAGGGGTCTCGTGCAGGCTGAGGTTATAAAAGTAGCTGCTGGCGGCGGGAGGAGAGCCAGCGGTTCCTGGGTGTGTACACCTGCGGTCCCTTACAGACTGCAGCGACCCATTAGGACTGTGGAGGAGAGGGGTAGCGGCATAGCAGCCGCAGGCTTACCGAAAGTGCTCACTACTGAGCAATATGGTCCCCTTACCCGAAGTGGGAGCCGCAGCGGGAGGAATAGCTGGAGTTGCGCCGCAGGAGAAAGTCAGAGGACATCCAGAAGAGACATCCGGTGCAGCGCTGACTCCTGACTGACAGCGCTTGCCTACTGAGCGGTGTGGTACCCCCACACCTGAAGCGGGTGCGGGAGCGGCAGCCGGAGAAGACAGCTGTGCTGCACGGAAGAAGTCAGGCAGCAGCAGCAGCACCAGCGGGCTGAGGTGGGGAGGATCAGTATGGTCCCTTACGTGCGGCTCACATTCAGATCCATCCGGCTCCCTTCCCCTCCTCCCCTGCACCCTTAGCAGCCTGCCCCCACATCTCATTCACCCACTGCCGCAGACTCCTCCCCCACACGGTTATTATAATAAGGCAACCCCCCTACCCCCTTCCCTCCCTGCTGTGTGTCCAGCCACCCCCCCCCTCACCTGCTGTGTGTCCGGCCTACCCCCCCCCTCACCTGCTGTGTGTCCAGCCCCCCCCTCACCTGCTGTGTGTCCACCCCCCCCCCTCACCTGCTGTGTGTCCGGCCCACCCCCCCCCTCCCTGCTGTGTGTCCAGCCACCCCACCCCCCCTCACCTGCTGTGTGTCCGGCCTACCCCCCCCCCCCCTCCCTGCTGTGTGTCCGGCCTACCCCCCCCCACTCCCTGCTGTTTGTCCGGCCTACCCCCCCCCTCCCTGCTGTGTGTCCAGACCCCCCCCCCTCACCTGCTGTGTGTCCAGCCACCGCCCCCCCTCACCTGCTGTGTGTCCGGCCTACCCCCCCCTCCCCTGCTGTTTGTCCGGCCACCCTCCCCTCCCCTGCTGTGTGTCCGGCGGCCTACCCCCCCCCCCCTCCCCTCCCTGCTGTGTGTCCGGCCTACCCCCCCATCACCTGCTGTGTGTCCAGCCCCCCCCCCTCACCTGCTGTGTGTCCAGCCCCCCCCTCCTCCCCTGCTGTGTGTCCGGCCTACCCCCCCCCTCTCTGCTGTTTGTCCGGCCACCCTCCCCTCCCCTGCTGTGTGTCCGGCCACCCTCCCCTCCCCTGCTGTGTGTCCGGCCACCCTCCCCTCCCCTGCTGTGTGTCCGGCCTACCCCCCCCCTCCCCTGCTGCGTGTCCAGCCCCCCCCCCTCACCTGCTGCGTGTCCAGCCCCCCCCCCTCACCTGCTGTGTGTCCAGCCCCCCCCTCACCTGCTGTGTGTCCAGCCCCCCCCCCTCACCTGCTGTGTGTCCAGCCCCCCCCCTCACCTACTGTGTGTCCAGCCCCCCCCCTCACCTGCTGTGTGTCCAGCCCCCCCCCTCACCTGCTGTGTGTCCAGCCCCCCCCCTCACCTGCTGTGTGTCCAGCCCCCCCCCCCTCACCTGCTGTGTGTCCAGCCCCCCCCTCACCTGCTGTGTGTCCAGCCACCCCCCCTCCCCTGCTGTGTGTCCGGCCTACCCCCCCCCTCCCTGCTGTTTGTCCGGCCACCCTCCCCTCCCCTGCTGTGTGTCCTGCCTACCCCTCCTCCCTGCTGTGTGTCCGGCCACCCCCCCCCCTCACCTGCTGTGTGTCCGGCCTACCCTCCCCCCCCCTCCCCTCCCCTGCTGTTTGTCTGGCCACCATCCCCTACCCTCCCCTGCTGTGTGTTCGGCAACTCCCCCCTCTTCCCGCTGTGTTCGGCCACCCCCTACCCCCTCCCCTCCCTGCCGTGTGTCCGGTCACCCTCCCCTCTCTGCTGTGTGTCCAGCCACCCCCCCCCCCTCTCTGCTGTGTGTCCAGCCACCCCCCCCAGACACGCAGCGCCTGACACACACAGACATGCAACGCCTGACACGCATACGCATATGCAGCGCCTGACACACACGCACACACACAGCACCTGACACACACACACACACACACACAGCACCTGACACACACGCACACACACAGCACCTGACACACACACACACAGCACCTGACACTCACACGGACCTGACACACGCGCACACACTCACACGCAGCACCTGACACACACGCAGCACCTGACACACGCACACACAGACGCAGCACCTGACACTCACACGGACCTGACACACACGCACACACTCACACGCGGCGCCTGACGCACATAGACACGCGGCGCCTGATGCACACGCGGCGCCTGACGCACACGCGGCGCCTGACAGACACGCGGCGCCTGGCACACACGCACAGGCAGCGCCTGGCACACACGCACAGGCAGCGCCTGGCACACACGCACAGGCAGCGCCTGACACACACGCAGCGCTGACACACACAGACACGCAGCGCCTGACACACACAGACACGCAGCGCCTGACGCACAGGCAGCGCCTGACACACACGCACACGCAGCGCCTGACACACGCAGCGCCTGACACACACACGCACCTGACACTCACATGCTCCTGACACACGCAGCACCTGACATGCTCACACGCAGCACCTGACACACACGCAGACACGCAGCATCTGACACACACACACGCAGCACCTGACACACACACGCAGCACCTGACACACAGACACGCAGCGCCTGACACACACGCAGACACGCAGCGCCTGACACACACGCAGACACGCAGCGCCTGACACACACGCAGCGCCTGACACACACGCAGCGCCTGACACACACGCAGCGCCTGACACACACGCAGACACGCAGCGCCTGACACACACGCAGCGCCTGACACACACGCAGACACGCAGCGCCTGACACACACGCAGACACGCAGCGCCTGACACGCACGCAGCGCCTGACACGCACGCAGCGCCTGACACACACGCAGCGCCTGACACACACGCAGACACGCAGCGCCTGACACACACGCAGACACGCAGCGCCTGACACACACGCAGACACGCAGCGCCTGACACACACGCAGACACGCAGCGCCTGACACACACGCAGACACGCAGCGCCTGACACACACGCAGACACGCAGCACCTGACACACACGCAGACACGCAGCACCTGACAGACACGCACACACACACACACACACACACAGCACCTGACACAGATATGCAGCGCCTGACACACATACGCAGACATACAGCGCCTGACACACACACACGCAGACATGCAGCACCTGACACACACACACACCCACAGACATGCAGCACTTGACACACCCACACACACACACATGCATCACCTGACACACCCACACACACAGACATGCATCACCTGACACACCCACACACATATACAGACATGCAGCACCTGACACACACACACACACACAGAGAGACATGCAGCGCCTGACACACACACACATACAGACATGCAGCACCTGACACACACACACACATACAAACATGCAGCACCTGACACACACACACACACACACACACACACAGCACCTGACACACATATATACATGTGGCATTTAACGCACACACGCACAGCACCTGACACACAATCATATACACTCAGAGCACCTAACACACACATACACTCGCAGCACCTCACACACACTCGTATACACACGCAGCACCTGCCACTCACACATATATACACATGCAGCACCTGCCACTCCCACATACATGAACAGCACCTGACACACACATACACGCGCAGCACCTGACAGTCACACACATACAGATGCGACAGCTGACACAAACACATACACGCTCAACACCTGACACCCACGTGGCAGCTGACGCATACAAATGCAGCACCTGAAATACACACATATACACGTGCAGCACCTGAGACACACACATACACGTACAGCACCTGAGACACACACACACACATGTATGTACACGCGCGGCTCCAGGCACACACATACGTACGTACACACGCGGCACTTGACACACACACGTACACGCGCGGCACCTGACACACACACACACACACACACACGTACGTACGTACGTACATGTGTGGCACCTGACACACACACGTATGCACACGTGTGGCTCCTGACACACACGCGCATTGCTCCTGACACACACACATGTACGTACACGCTCGGCTCCTGACACACACACGTATGTATACGCGCGGCACCTGAAACTTACACGTATGTACGTATACGCGCGGCTCCTGACACCCTCACGCATGTACACGCGTGGCTCCTGGCACACTGGCACACACACACACACACGTACACGCGCGGCACCTGACACATACACGCGTGTACGTACACACATGCACAGCACCTGACATACACACATGTAGGTACGCGCCACCTGACACACACACACACGTACACGCACGACACCTGACACACACGTACGTACGTACGTACGTACGTACGTACGTACGTACGTACGCGCACGGCACCTGACACACACGTACATACTAGTGATGAGTGGGTTCGGTTCGTCGGAATCCGGACCCCCCGAACTTCACCCATTTTACATGGGTCCGAGGCAGGTTCGAACCTTCCCGCCTTGCTCGGCTAGCCCGAGCGCGCCCGAACGTCATCATCTTGCTGTCGGATTCCCGCGAGATTCGGATGTCTGCATTCGTGGAAAGGGGTCCCATGTGTAAACATGGGACCCCTTTCAGTCCGTCTGGTCCGGGTGTTCGGTTTGTTGTTTTGCCAAGTACGTGGATTTAATCTGGAACCTGGATCAGGTGAGTATAATTATCTTTTATTTTCAGGTACCCGTGGATTCTACTTGGAGAAGAGGACCGACTGCTTCGTGTCAACATAGGTAAGTATTTGTGTGTCGGCAGGTGTGAAATAAAGTTATACTTTCACGGTGTCTGTGTCCTGTTTTTATTTGGGTATTTTTTCCCCAGTAGAACTACAGGTACCAGCGGGCCCGTTTTTCTCCCGCATTCTGGTACTTGTGGTTCTCAAAGTACCAGATTGCGGGGGAGGCTTGCTGGGACTTGTAGTACTACTGGAAAAAACAATATTCTTTCAATTTTCTCAAGGCTATCAGCCTCCCATCCGCAGCCCTTGGATGGGGGGGACAGCCTCGGGCTTCACCCCTGGCCCTTGGGTGGCTGGGGGGGGGGACCCCTTGATTGAAGGGGTCCCCACTCCCCCAGGGTACCCCGGCCAGGGGTGACTAGTTGGATATTTAATGCCACGGCCGCAGGGCACTGTATAAAAGTGACCCCCGGCTGTGGCATTATCTGTCCAGCTAGTGGAGCCCGATGCTGGTGTAAAAATAATGGGGGACCCTACTCTTTTTGTCCCCCGTATTTTTTGCACCAGCACCAGGCGCAGAGCCCGGAGCTGGTTTTAAAAATACGGGGGATCCCCTGTCCGTTTTTCCCCCGGATTTTTAGAACCAGGACCGGCTCGAAGAGCCCGAGGCTGGTTATGCTTTGGAGGGGGGACCCCACGCAATTTTTCTTTTCCGGGTTTTTCACATTCCATTTAAAAAAAAAAAATAATAATAATAATCTTTTAAAAAATATATAAATAATACTTGTGCCTCCAAAAAAGACAAACCAAGTACCTAATCCCTTCTAATATAAATAGATATGCTATTACCCCAAAAAAATATTATTTTTTATTAGATTCCGCCTGCAAAGTGTGGCGGATTGAAAATGACGAATTTACTGTTTAAAAGCACTGTTGTCGAATTTACAAACTTCAATTGAATATACTTTTGTTGAATTGCCGCATTTGTACCATTGCAGAAAAGTCGAATTTGTCAAATGTCGAATTTTAAAAAGTCGAATTTTGAAAGGATGCAAGAATAGGCCCCGCCCCCTTCTTCACATCAGCCGTCCCCTTCTACCCCTGTACCTTGCTCTCTCCTGTCTGTGCTCTCTCCCGTCTGTAGGACTAGGCCCCGCCCCCTTCTTACCCTCCAGTGACTGCTCTCTCCTGACAAGTGGACCAGGCCTGCCCCCTACACGCTGCTGGTGTCTTCATTGTTACTTGGTCTGGAGCTCTGTTGGGGAGAGAACTCACGTGAGCTCATTAAGAATGAGGAACTGGGATGTTTTAATTTTATTGTGAGTAGTGTAGTGTGGTGATGTAGTATGTTGTATGGGGGGTATAGTGTAACTATGAAGTGCAGCATATGGGAGGGCTATAGCATAGTGATGTAGTGTGGCATATGGGGGGTGGTAGCGCATAGGCGTGCGTACAGGGGGTGCCTGGTGCGCACAGGCACTCCCTAATGTCCAGCACCGCTGCACGCCACGCTTGCTGTGGCACAGTGATCGCTGAGTGTGTGATCGGTGGAGCCTAGCCTGTAGCTCATTTCCGTACCTCCCACCACCGCTGCGCCCGCCCCCCCTCTGCCTGCTGCTAATACAATGCTGAGTGCATTCGTCAGCGGCCTCACTGGGGGGACTGGTGTCACCTTGCAATGTGACGTGGTGATGTCCGCCTATGCTCTCCTCCCGCCCAGGGCCGGCTCCAGGCATGTTCGACTGGAGCGGCCGCGCGGGGCGCCACTCTTTTAGGGCGCCGCACGCTGCGGCCGCCATATTCCTGCCTGGAGCCAGCCTTCAAACTGTGTGTGTGTGCGCGCAGCGCGCTGTGTGGCGCCGGCGTCTGACGTTAGACGCCGGCGCCGCGCAGCGCAGACGGAATCGTTCATCCGTCCAGCCGCCCGCCCGCCTGCCTGCCTGGGCCCACAGCAGTACTCCCCCCTCCCGGCTCCCAGCACCGCAGTCCGCAGTGACAATGCCATGTAAGTTAAAATCTGCACTGTGGGGGCATTATATATCTGGCACTGTGGGGGCATTATGTTTATTCATGTGGGGGCATATCTGCACTGTGGGGGCATTATATATCTGGCACTGTGGGGGCATATCTGCACTGTGGGGGCATTATATATCTGGCACTGTGGGGGCATATCTGCACTGTGGGGGCATTATATATCTGGCACTGTGGGGGCATAGCTGCACTGTGGGGGCATTGATTCTTGCACTGTGGGGGCATATCTGCACTGTGGGGGCATTATATATCTGGCACTGTGGGGGCATATCTGCACTGTGGGGGCATTATATATCTGGCACTGTGGGGGCATAGCTGCACTGTGGGGGCATTGTTTCTTGCACTGTGGGGGCATATCTGCACTGTGGGGGCATTATATATCTGGCACTGTGGGGGCATATCTGCACTGTGGGGGCATTATATATCTGGCACTGTGGGGGCATATCTGCACTGTGGGGGCATTATATATCTGGCACTGTGGGGGCATTATGTTTCTTGCACTGTGGGGGCATATCTGCACTGTGGGGGCATTATGTATCTGGCACTGTGGGGGCATATCTGCACTGTGGGGGCATTATATATCTGGCACTGTGGGGGCATAGCTGCACTGTGGGGGCATTATGTTTCTGGCACTGTGGGGGCATATCTGCACTGTGGGGGCATTATGTATCTGGCACTGTGGGGGCATATCTGCACTGTGGGGGCATTATATATCTGGCACTGTGGGGGCATATCTGCACTGTGGGGGCATTATATATCTGGCACTGTGGGGGCATATCTGCACTGTGGGGGCATTATATATCTGGCACTGTGGGGGCATATCTGCACTGTGGGGGCATTATATATCTGGCACTGTGGGGGCATAGCTGCACTGTGGGGGCATTGATTCTTGCACTGTGGGGGCATATCTGCACTGTGGGGGCATTATATATCTGGCACTGTGGGGGCATATCTGCACTGTGGGGGCATTATATATCTGGCACTGTGGGGGCATAGCTGCACTGTGGGGGCATTGTTTCTTGCACTGTGGGGGCATATCTGCACTGTGGGGGCATTATATATCTGGCACTGTGGGGGCATATCTGCACTGTGGGGGCATTATATATCTGGCACTGTGGGGGCATATCTGCACTGTGGGGGCATTATATATCTGGCACTGTGGGGGCATTATGTTTCTTGCACTGTGGGGGCATATCTGCACTGTGGGGGCATTATGTATCTGGCACTGTGGGGGCATATCTGCACTGTGGGGGCATTATATATCTGGCACTGTGGGGGCATAGCTGCACTGTGGGGGCATTATGTTTCTGGCACTGTGGGGGCATATCTGCACTGTGGGGGCATTATGTATCTGGCACTGTGGGGGCATATCTGCACTGTGGGGGCATTATATATCTGGCACTGTGGGGGCATATCTGCACTGTGGGGGCATTATATATCTGGCACTGTGGGGGCATAGCTGCACTGTGGGGGCATTATGTTTCTGGCACTGTGGGGGCATATCTGCACTGTGGGGGCATTATGTATATGGCACTGTGGGGGCATATCTGGCACTGGGGGCATTAATGTATCTGACACTGTGGGGGGCAATAATGCATCTGGCACTGTGTGGGCACTTATGCATCTGGCAATATGTGGGCATTTATGTATCTGGCACTGGGGGGATTTATGTATCTGGCCCTGTGGTGGCATATCTGGCACTGTGCGGGCATTTTTATATATGGCACAGTGGGGACATATCTGGCACTGTGTGGGCATTTTTATATCTGGCACTGTGTGGGCACTTATGTATCTGGCACTGCGGGGGCATCATGTATCTGGCACTGTGGGGGGCATATCTGCACTGTGGAGGCACTTATGTATCTGGCACTTTGGGGGCATTTATGTATCTGAACTGTGGGTGCATATCTGGCACTGTGTGGCCATTTATGTAGCTGGCACTGCTGGGGGGCATGTCACGTGTAGCTGGCACTGCTGGGGGGCATGTCATGTAGTGTTCCCGCTAGGCGTCTGTGGCTAGGCAATGTGTCTCAGTGCTGTGCCTGGCGCAAAGTGTATAGGAGGTTCTACCTGGTGCAGTGTGTATTAGCTGCACTACTGTGTGGTGTAATGCAAATTGCCACTATTATGTGGCCACGTACCTTCCCCACGAAGTAACTCCCATTAATTTTTGCTGCGCGCCTTCGGCGCGCACTGTCCATGCTTTGACATATAGGTGTGGGAACAACAAGCAGTATGTACATCATTTTGCCCTCCTAACTTAAAAATGTGCCCTCCCTGTGATCAGCACCATGCCCTAAAAAGTGAACACTATCCTGTGTAGCTGGCACTGCTGGGGGGCATGTCATGTGTAGCTGGCACTGCTGCGGGGCATGTCATGTGTAGCTGGCACTGCTGCGGGGCATGTCATGTGTAGCTGGCACTGCTGGGAGGCATGTCATGTCTATCTGGCACTGCTGGGAGGCATGTCATGTCTATCTGGCACTGCACATTATGTGTATCTGGCACTATACTGGAGACATTGTGTGTAAGGAACACTACTGTGGCTATGTGTAAGGCTGCTAATTGTGTGAAAATATTTTTACAGTTTGATGATATGAAGTTACGAGTCCACGCCCACTTTTCCAGAGGCCACACCCACTTTTCCGGGAGCGCACGCGCCTTCGGCGCGCGCATGGGGGGGGGGGGCGCTTTTACATTTTCTCGCTCAGGGTGCTAGTAGGCCTGGAGCCGGCCCTGCTCCCGCCCACCCGTGCTTTCCTCCCGCTGCGGTCTCTCAGTCCTAGTGTGCCGCGGCTGCCACACCACTGGCAGTGTTCTTCTAGGGGGGACTGGGAGCCGCCGGCAGACACATTCTGCTGAGACTTACTTGTCAGTGCGGGTTCCGGATGGCAGGCGGCGGGTGGGAGGGCAGACGGGGAGCAGGTGTCACAAGGAGTGTGTGGGTAACTAATTCACAATACTTCCGCTCAACGTGGCACTGCTGGTCCTTCATCTCCCATGTCTCTTCACCAGGTGGCGGGCGGCCCGGAAATTAAGTGATGTGTTGTGCAGCAGTCAGTGTGAAGTGACTGTGAGTAACACTGATGGTGCTGATGATGCTGCTGCAGAATCGGGAAGCAATTAATTCATAAATATAATGTACTCTATCAGTGTATTATACATACATAAACATGTACATACGTGTATTTGTGTATACATGTATATACATGAGTGTGTGTGCATATATATATATATATATATATATATATATATACAGCCAGTTCCCAGGAACAAAAGTCCTCCCCCGCTTCCGCTAAGTCCACAGCATGACGCTGGGGCTCCACTGGTGGAGCCAGGTGCGGTGGGGGCCCGTCTCAAGTGCTTCAGCAATCAGTGGGCTTGCTCACAGGTGGATCCCTGGATTCTACAAGTAGTGTCTCAGGGATTCAAGCTGGAATTCGAGACGTCTCCCCCTCGCCGTTTCCTAAAATCTGCCTTGCCAACATCTCCCTTGGACAGGGAGGCTGTGATAGAGGCAAATTCACAAGCTGTATTTGCAGCAGGTGATAGTCAAGGTACCCCTCCTTCAACAAGGAAGGGGTTACTATTCCACAATGTTTGTGGTACCGAAACCGGACGGTTCGGTGAGACCCATTTTAAATTTAAAATCTTTGAACACGTATATAAAACGGTTCAAGTTCAAGATGGAATCGCTCAGGGCGGTTATCTCAAGCCTGGAGGAAGGGGATTACATGGTATCACTGGACATCAAGGATGTCCCCATTTACTCTCCTCACCAGGAGTACCTCAGATTTGTGGTACAGGACTGTCATTCTGCGGCGGGACTGCCGCATTCTAGATCAGTAAAAGCCCATTCCACGAGGAAGGTGGGCTCTTCTTGGGCGGCTGCCCGAGGGGTCTCTGCTTTACAACTTTGCCGAGCTGCTACTTGGTCGGGGTCAAACACATTTGCAAGATTTTACAAGTTTGACACCCTGGCTGAGGAGGACCTGGAGTTCGCTCATTCGGTGCTGCAGAGTCATCCGCACTCTCCCTCCCGTTTGGGAGCTTTGATATAATCCCCATGGTCCTTACGGAGTCCCAGCATCCACTTAGGACGTCAGAGAAAATAAGATTTTACTCACCGGTAAATCTATTTCTCGTAGTCCGTAGTGGATGCTGGGCGCCCATCCCAAGTACTTGTACATAGTTATTGTTAACAAAAGGGTTATTGTTGAGAGCCATCTGTGCAGAGGCTCCGTTGTTGTCATACTGTTAACTGGGTATAATATCACGAGTTGTACGGTGTGATTGGTGTGGCTGGTATGAGTCTTACCCGGGATTCAAAATCCTTCCTTAGTGTCAGCTCTTCCGGGCACAGTATCCTAACTGAGGTCTGGAGGAGGGTCATAGGGGGAGGAGCCAGTGCACACCAGGTAGTCCTAAAGCTCTCTTTAGTTGTGCCAAGTCTCCTGCGGAGCCGCTATTCCCCATGGTCCTTACGGAGTCCCAGCATCCACTACGGACTACGAGAAATAGATTTACCGGTGAGTAAAATCTTATTTATATATATATATATATATATATATATATATATATATATAATATATATATATGACTTGGGGTTTGTTTTATTAGATAGAGCATGTCCCTGTGAAGTGCCTTTTGGGGTTGTGGTTTTTCAGAAAGTTACAGGTTTTTTTTAATTAAGAGAAATATGCCCCATTATAGAGATCGGGCATTTCAATTTGTTGCGCCTGCGCAGTGGCCGCCAGCAGGGGGTGTACTAGAGTGCCTTCTCTTGAGAGCCGCAATATGGCCGCCTTCTCCCCGGTTATTCTGTAAATAGGAAAATAACCTCACAGGTTCACATAGGGCAGAGTTGCCACTACTAGTGCAGGGCTGTAACTTACAGTACTAAGGAAAAGCCATATACTAAAGCGGCACGGTGACCTCACCCCTCTCAGAGACACCAGGGCGCAGCACACTGGTACACACACCTGTTAGCTCAGGGCAGCACTATAGGACCCTCCTGTAATGCTGTGCTGGCGGCGTGTAGTGATCAGGGCACTGGGAGACTGGCTGGCTGGTCTCCGTCTCTGCTGCCTATAGAACTTCCACCTCTGTTATATATCAGGGCTGCTCTCCTGTTATGATTCCAATACTCTGGTCTGGGGATATCTTATAGCAAGGACCTGAGTACTGGAACGTAATGCTTGGAAAGGGAGTGGGAACGGGAATAGCCCCTGGCGCCCTATCTCCGTTGTCTCGCCCGTGCTGTCAGAAATCTCTTGCGAGACTATGGTTGCTTGGGCCCATGGCAGCCGCGTTTGAAGGGCGGATTACGTCTGCCCAACTCCGATGCCCCCTCAGGTCTTAATGGGAGACAAAGAGAAATCCGAGACAGGGTGATAACAAGGGGCCCTCTACTAAACAACAAAGCCAGGGGCTCAAAACTAACTTTAAACTAGAGTATATGCGGAAAACCGCCAGGGAAAAGGACAACCAAAATACCCACTTGTCCACTCTTCTACCCGGCACCGGCGAGTTCCGGAGAGGAGTGTGGGAGCGTAAACCTCCGCAAATGCACCAACACAGAATACAAAATAAAGCGGCCTAGGCCGCAGCACGCGGCAGAGCCGCCACTCACGAAAACCACACGAGATCCTCTAGCGACTGTTGCGGGTAAATGAGGACTGGAAGACTCCTTGGGAAGAGATGACAACACTAAGATTCAGGAACTCTGAGGACAGGAATGACCGGACACAGCAGAACTGGAACAGACGTCAGCAAACCAAAGCAGCATGCAGGAAGCTATTACCGGCGTCTGTGTGAAGCACTGAGAAGGTATTTAGCAGGGAGTCCTTCAATCAGAAGTTCAGAGCCTGATTAGCACAATGCCGTGCAGCTGCCTTGCTGCACGACCAGAAGACAAGTGTGTGTGTGTAGTTCACTTGATTGACCCTGCAAGGGGAGCGCAGTCCGTCCGTGGCGTCCCCGTTGCTAGGGTCCAGGCGGCTCAGCGCGCCCGGCGTCCTAGCGTTGCTAGGGAGCCGGCGGCTAGCACGCTCGGCATCCCTAGTTGCTAGGCGCCGGGCCGCGAGGACATCGCGGACCACGGCGCCTAACACCTGTGTGTTCTCTTCCTCTCCTACCTCACACTGGAACTGGCCGCCCAGAGAACGAGAGGGCAGCGGCTGACATCAGAGAGGGTGCAGCAATCTGTGTGGGCAGAGCCCCTCACAGCAAGGTGTCCTTATGCTGTGCCCCGTGTAATCACTGTGATCCATACAGACTCTCACCCTGGTATGCTCTCTATTATTTATTTTTTTACACTACGGCATGCTCGAGGGAAGGGAGCAGGCACCACCCCACCGCCACTACTCCTCCGCCAGCATCACTGCCGAGCCGGTCAGTGTTCCGGCGGCAATGAGCAGTAGGCAGCCACCAGCAACAACAGTCAGGAAGCTGTTACTCCCGGCAGCAGTAGCGTCAAGCTGCAATTCAGCCAGCGGCACGATGATCCGGGAGACAGTGGCAGCACAGGGAAGCAGTACCCCCTCCAATCGCAGCACCAACTAGGAGACTGAGGCAGCAACCTGCCCCCAGCAGCAGCACCACCCTGATGATAGGTAAGATGCATTTTGGTGTCACAAGAAGGTGGCCGGAGTAGTGGCTGGCTGTGGTCACACCCCGGGGAAAAGTGATAGTGATTTCAGTGTTCCCTTGCGCGGGGATTGGATGTGTAGATGTATGGAGGCTATGTATGTATAGATGTGAGCGGCAGTGTGCGGATATATGAGAGTGGCAGTGTGCGGATGTATGAGAGCGGCAATGTACGGCTGTAGGAATTTTGGATATCGGATTTTTCTGTATTTTGGAATAATTGCATACCATAACGAGATATTATGGTGATGGGACCTAAATCTAAGCACAGAAGGCATTTATGTTTCATATACACCTTATACACACAGCCTGAAGGTCATTTTAGCCAATATTTTTTATAACTTTGTGCATTAAACAAAGTGTGTGTACATTCACAGAATTAATTTATGTTTCATATACACCTTATACACACAGTCTGAAGTTCATTTAATACAATATTTTTAATAACTTTGAGTATTAAACAAAGTTTGTGTACACTGAGCCATCAAAACACAAAGGTTTCACTATCTCAGTCTCACTCAAAAAAGTCCGTATTTCGGAATATTCCGTATTTCTGAATATTTGGATATGGGATGCTCAACCTGTATTACTTTTTTCTGCTACTGGTTCTTTAACCTATGCAAACAAGCATCTGACTTGCCTTTCCTATTGCTTTGTTACATTGCTTACCTGAAATAGTAATACTTAGATAGCTTTCCTCTTGCCATTATAATGCCCTTAATATTATAGTTAGCCTTTGCATTTTTGAGACGTGTATGATTTTGCATTTTTTGGCATTAAATGTTGCCATGTTCTTGACCATTCCTCTAGTCCAGGGGCGGAACTGCCAGAGACAACGGAGTCAGTTGCCGCCGGGCTCCAGCCCTAAAGGGGCTTCCTCCATTGCCCCCCGGCTGTTACGTGCCCTTCCTACTAAATAGACAAAGGCGCTACCAGCAGGGTCTCGCAGTTTGTACATTCCATGCCGTAACACCCTTCTTTCCACCTTCACAATGAAGCTATTGGTACTTTGCAAAAAAAAAAATTATTAGCATTGCAACTCAGCAGATCAATGCAGTGTGCAGCCACACACTCCATATATCTGCTCAGCCACAAAGCTGATTATTTCTTCACAAAGTACAAGGTGAGCTCCAAATAGAATTCTCTAGCTTAGATTATACCTTTCTATGCAAGGGTAAATAGCTCAATTGTTTGACTGCAATGCCACAGGAAATGGTTTGGATCCAAGACAGTGTGACTGAATAATAAAGAAACCTTAAGATGAGTTCATGAATGTTGTATAAGTATTAGTGAGAGAAGGGGTCAGGAGCATGCTAGGCTGCAAAAAATAAGGTAGGCTGCAAGTGAAAGTAATGATCTCCTATATATTTTCCCAGATCTGTCACTCTGTGTGGCTAACTCTGGGGGAAGTCACAGCAATGGGCGGAGACGGCAACTGCAGGACGATACACCAGTGCCAGCAGCAGACCGTAACAAAGTGACAGATCAGGGAGAATATATAGGAGGTAGGGAGGTGGCCATGGTACATGGCTGGCCAAGGGACACTAGCTCATGTACCCCTTTACCACTGAGGCTGGCCACCAAGGATGGACCTGTCACCAGTGCACATGCAATAACCTCTTCTGCTGCCCTCTTTGCAACTCAGATTGCCCAGTGCTCCCCTTCGCTAACAGTCCACAAAGTTTCCCCATCTCACGATCTGCCTCCTCACCCCCACTTTCATCTCTACAGCACACGCGCATATCATACAAGATCCCATCATGCGTACGTAGGTCTGAAATGCAAGAGGGAGGTTGGGGGGAGATTGGCATGCGCCAGCAACGCCACACAGCTCACTGTGACCACAGTGGAGAGGCGCTGCAACAGGACAATACACCAACCTCGGAGCAAGGAACTGCGTCGGTCAGGAGGAGAACTATTTCAATAGCATAAAAAGGTTAATGCGTCCCACCCTATGGACACCAGACTCATCAAGTCACTGTTGCCAGAGTCTCATACAATGACTCTGAACCTCTAAGCACACTATTTGACTGTCCACACCCTGCTGTGCCTATTTCCCATCTCCTCCACCACCCTCAACACTGACCCACACATCATTCACCCACAGAGATACAATAAAGGTAGTTTGGATAAATTAGCTAAATGAAATGGATTTAACCAATTTATATAAATTTTTGGATGTTTTCCAGTGTTTGTGAGCAAATGGTCAATTGTCATTTGCTGCCACATATTAGCATAATTTTGTTTCAACTAGAAAAAAAAATTGGACAGATAATCTAAGTGTGGATCCAGTTTAAAGGTCCGTATTCACGGCCCGATTTTGGGGAGAGATGTGTGCTGAGCGAACTGCTCAGCACACATCTCTCCCCCCGCTCAGCACAGCGTGATGTGTGCTGAGCATACGGGGGGTGGGGGGGCGCTCATTTCACCCCCTGTGTAGGGCATTCTGTGTGTATCCAGCTTAACAGGTGTGAGCATCATACAACTACTGACTTGCGAGTAACTATACAGCAGCTCCATACCTTGTGACTTGAAGAAACACCAGTTAACCCCGGGAATGCTGCAGTCAAAGCAACAATTCCTCTTCTTACATTCCGCTGCACTTATTGTGGGGTAGCCGCAATCCCTTCTGCTGTACGGTTCCACATTACATTGTTTCTTGTCACTT